>NW_009734976.1:2903-20670 GCF_000703405.1 Apaloderma vittatum | reverse complement strand
GTGCTCTGGAATCCGAAGACAGAAGTCTGATATACTGCCAAGTGAAATACTTACTAAAGAGCAGTGCCTGTACTGTGCTGAGAGCCCTGTGCTCCCGGTTCGTGTCAGTGGCAGCACTGGCTGCTCAGTAGCACGGGAGTGTCACTCACTGGAGACTTTACATCCCTGGCTGTCATTTGTTATCAAGCAGAGATATATGCAGTAGAGACTTTGTTAATGAGATATAAAGGCTACTTCAGCACACAGACTCAGGATGAAATTATGCTTATTTACCTTTGATTTTATGTATTATTTTTCTTTGTGCCAATCATAGTTGTTAATTAAATGCAGACGCTCCTGTAAATGTGAAGAGGGGAACCAGGGCTCCAGCACTATACACACACGCATTTCAATAGCTTCTAAAAAAATTAAGAACTTCACTGAATGAGCTAACAGTTACAGTAGAGGACTGCAGGGCCTTCCTAAAACAATCTTCAGCAGTGAGGGAGGAAGGAGCCTTCTTCAGCAAGAGGGAACTCTGAGGGAGAGTAGCCATAGCAGCTCTTTATTTAACAGCTTCTGGTCTCCAAAATTTTCTTAATTAACAGACTTGTGGGGAATGAAAGAAGTTATGGAGCTACAGCCAACCTTCCCACCCCTAGACTCTAATCCCTTTACTCTCCTGTCAATTGTTTAGTCAGGTGAGAGAAAATATTTTTCGCTACGTGTCAAATCTAAATCCTCCTATATTCAGCAGATCTCTCACTGTCGTTGATGGGATCAGGGTTGAGTTTTGACCACAAATCTCAATATCCGGTCTTAGGATAATCTGAAGACAGCCATTTAACTTTAAAAACACAATAAGCAGGACAGCTCTTGACTTGCTTTTGAGTTGCCAAGAGTCGGCCACCAACACCCTTACTCAAACAGAAATGGAACCTCGGATCCTGTGCATAATCGTGGAAGCCAGTGCTTCTGCATGACAACTGGCACCTTTCCTTCCGTACATGTCCAGCCCAGCCCAGTGGGAAGTACTAGCTGGAAAGGGTTGCCCTGTAGCGTCTTTTACATCCCACAGGAAGATCAACAGCACAGTGATCTCCATGAGCATACCTCTTCGTTTCAGAAGCTCTTCTGCTGGTAGTGGAAATAGGGCAACACCCTGAGGACTGAAAAAGACATCTGCCTCTACAGAGATGGTGGCAATTACTAGTTTAACCACCAAACCATAAACATAGACACAGAACCATAAACATAAGTATCTGTTGGAAATACTACACTGGAGTTTCATTTTAGTAACTGTTGATTGGCTGTGTTCAATTAAGTAGATTAACATTTCTTCTCAGTTGTCACTTCCCGTTGCTTTCAATGCTTTTGTCCCTCTTTCAGGATCGCAGAACTAGTTACCACACTGATGGTAATGCTTTCACAACTTGTATGGCATAAGGAGTTTTCATATAAGGAAGAAAGGAATTATACATGAATAAGATAGTGAAGGCACAAGGGAAAGGAAAGAGGAAAGTGATTTAGCAGAACATTTCAAATGTTTTAATAAATCATAAATTTACACTGAAATGTCACTTTAGTGAGTTTCCCGTACACTGATCACTGAATGACAATATATTCTTTGACTGTGTGTATGCAAAAGGCTGTAATGCGCTGCTTTGTTTGCACAGAATTTCTGAGGAAAATACTGATTGAAGCATAAATAATTCCATTTTTTTCTACTACAGGTCTTTTCATGTAGCCTCTCTTAGTTCATCATAAGTATTGTAAAAAGGAAAATGTTACAAATGTGCAATATAAGCCAGGTATCTCATTCAAAGCCCCTAAAAATATGAAATCCAGAAAAATCTGGATTCCTGTTATGTTGGAAACCGAACAACTTTATGCTCTACTGATTTTTTAATGCAGCAGATCTTGGAGAGATGTAAAATGATGCCATGCAGAGATGCAAGAAAATATTTTTTGAAGTGGAAGAATCAGATAAATCATGAATCACCAGTGTCACTGCTAAATCTGCGCATGTTCTCATTGCTATTTTTAGACCCCTGACCACCATCCTACCATCCTTGCCCACGGATTTTAAGCACTATTTTCAAAGACTCATAAACAAATGAGACAGTCAAACATGAGAAATCAGCATAATCACCACCATACTTTCCGACTTTCTCTTCTGCTCTGAGCTGCAACTTGCATTTAAACCCCTATTCCATCCCAAATTTTGGAGTTTTAGGCCAGAAACTATTTGCAGAATCAGTTATAAAACAACTGATTGATGGATGGATGTAAAAATCAATAGGAATTGACATAACCATCAGGGAGAAGCCAGCTGCCAAAGATACTGAAAATCCCATCTAGTTTTGCTTCCACAAAAAAAGATTCACTGTGCCAAAACCAGATATTGCAGTTAGTACATTTAATGTTGTTTTACAGATAAATCTCCTTGGAAGATATATTCAAAATGGTCTATCTTTATGCATATTCCTGCTGCATTTCAGGACTGTATTCTTACAAATCTAGCTCTTACTGGTGCTACATTCAACATAGTTCAAGAAAGGGCATGTTAAGAAGAGCAAGTACTTAATTTTTTGAAATATGCTGCCATTGTACTACCATAAACATTGTGTATCTGAGTCATCTGGACATATCGTCATTTTCTTAAGCTTTCTGCAGTAGTCCAAGAAAGAATAAACCCAAGAATTTTGTTTTTCAGTAGACAGCAAAAACTAGCATTTTCTTTTCCCCTTCACCCTCCCAATTTCTACTTTCTCATCCCAAAGAATCAGATGTTTTATAACCACAGGATCAGAATGATGTAGGTTAGAAGGGACCTCTGGAGGTCATTTGGTCCACTGCACTAAGCATCACAAGCTTCACAGTCAGATCCAGCTTCAAAACTAAACCAAGTTACTTAGGGTCACCTCCAGTCCAGTGTTGAATATCTCTAAGGATGGAGGTTCCACAACCTTCCTAAGAAGCCTGATCAAATGATTGTCCGACCTCATTTTTTTTCCTAGAGCCTATTCAGAATTTCCCTTGCTGTAAGTTGTGCCTTCCTTGAGTCCACACACTCTTTTGGCTCCCTTTAATGGTGATTGAGGCAAAAACTGGGTACAACAGAAGAATGCTTTTGTTGCTTTAGACAGCCATGGCATTGCAATAGTCCTTGCATCCAGAATTTATTCCAAAATAACCTTTTCAAGTACGTAATCTAAAGGGCTTTAAGATTCCCGAGGCTTTACCGACACACAGATTTCACACTGGCATCTTTGATTATCCTACTGTAAAGCACATACCAGGTTGACAGGGAAACAAATCTTCATTGCTAATACTAAGATCTACATCATTTAGTCTGAATGTTTTGGTAAAGAGAAGATAAACATATTTTAATCAGTCAGAAGTCCCTAGAAAGAAGTTCTTGAAAGAAGTTAATGTCTCTCTCAGAAAACAAGGAGAAAAAACACTGGTTGAGAAATGCAAAGTTTTTTTCTGCATAAAGCTCACATAGCCCAGGAGAGAATATGGTATGGGAGCAAAAGGCAATGTCTGTTTTTAAAATAAAGCATTGCCACGGCAGTATTTCACATAACCGAGATTATAGCTAAAAGTGGGTAAGCATAGATCTTCTCAGATGTTACTGTGGCAAAGAAGAACTTGGATAATTAAGTGGAAAAGCGGAAAACTCAAAAGGATGTGCAACGCGCAGTGTGCTTATTTCATTGATCTCTGACCTTTGTCACCTGGTTTACACAGCAATATGAATGGCAGCTGAATGAGAATTGTCCTCTACAATCTTTTTTTGTATCGAAAGGTTGGTTTGCCGTTTCTATAAGGGAAAAAAAATGGTTCTAGGGATTGACACTTTGACATAACAGTTTAGATTAGTTATTGCACCTCATAACGTAATTAGCCTGGAAGTGAAGAATCAAGCTCAAGGATGTGCTAAATGGAGCAACCATCCAGCAAACTGAACGAGAAAAGGATTTTGCAGTTATAGCGGAAGAATCCTTGAAACATCCATCTGTCCAGTACCCATATGCCATAGAGAGGCAAACAAAATACTATGTTTCTACATGTTCTACTGTGTGATGAGAACAAAAACAGGAGAGCTTGCAGGATGTAATGTATAGATGCCACTGCTTGCTGTATGAGGCACCATGCCTTTTGAGATCTACTAAAGCAATAAAAATAATACAAGGTCTCAACACCATAAAGCAATTTCTGTGGTGCTGAAAATACACATATATGGAAAAAGAAGACTTCAGTGTGGCCTAACAGAACTGAATTTTGTGAAAGGGCCTAGTTAAACTGATAGAAATAAAGTTTTAATGCTAGCAAGATATTTACAAGCTAGGGGAGATAGCTCCAGGTAGCCCATTCATTGTTTGACTAATGAACTCAGACAGCTATTCCATTCAAACATCAGCAGTCATACAGAATAAATTACCAAGTAACCAAAACAAACATAAAATTAATTCAGTGAGTGCAAGTGATGGTTTGTTTATTTTGGTGAGAACGTAGAAAACACACCTAATAAAAAAGTAATCTGCACATGCAGACCTCTGACTGTAACTAATGCATCCTGGGGCAGCACTGAAAATGCTCAATTTCATAGTTATGAAACTGTCGGCAAGCTGATTAGTAGGCGACAAAGGTGGTGCTTAAACAAAGAATGGCTTATTGATTTCTGATCAGCCCCAGCTTGATCTCAAACGCACTCAGCAAGCAGCCTTTAGTGCTCTACGAATAGAAAGCTTCTGTCCCCTCAAATTCACGAAAATTATGTGGACTGAAGTACAGTGTGCAGGGACAGCTGGCAGGAGATTTTTCTCAAATGCACTCACCTGATCTGTACTAATATTAGCGCTTGGGCTAACGTGGATCCAACCAGTGCAGTGCCTGCAGGAGCTCCTGTTGCCCAGTACAGCCCCATCTACAGATGGGAGTGTTGCCTAGATAACAGGACGACTCTGCTGCCTGGGTTTAAGAAAACATTTCTGTTTCTGTAGGAGTGCCGGTATCATTAGAAGACATTCAAGGACAGGAACACAAGGAGCAGGGACATGCAGGGACCTGACATTAAGAAGCCTGAGAAATCGTAGCTCAGGTTTACACAAATGACAAAAAAAGGTGCCGACAACTTCTTCTGAAGCAGCGTGACATGAATTTCTGAGTAGCCCTAATCAAAAGCAAAAATCCATTTGTTTGCACTCTCTCCAAGTCACACTAAGGATGAATCTGACCCCTGGTGGAATGGGAGCATAATCAAATGACATTAAGGGAAAGGGCTTTAATTAAGTAACACTTAAGTACAGTCATATTATTTTTACTGTATTACAGTATTTTTGTTATGTATGACTTATTCTTCATTCAATGTTATTATGGTAATATTCCCTAAATTGTGTAAGATTTTATTAGCACTTTGTCTTATTTGATGCCTTTATTCATGCACCAACTCAAGAGATTATATAATTGTCCTTTCCATTACTAATATATTCCTATATGAACACCAGAATAAGGTGTTATATCAATATAATTGAAGGAAAATGAACCTAATTTCTTTTTATACTGCAGAGGTGATTCTGCTTTCAGCAAATATGAAGAATATCACAGCTCAGGATCCCCTTTGGAAACAAGGAAAACATTTACAGTGCTCTGCAAGTCTCACATTCCAGACTAATCTCAAGAGAAGACGAACAACTTCTAATGATTTTGGTGATGCTAAGGTCCAACAGTATTCCCCAGGGAATGATAATGAACTCCCCTTGGGAGCTACCTCAACCCCCCAAGTTCTGCTGTCAACTGAGGGAAAACTATCTGTATCCTTCTCTAATCCCCACTCTTGGAATAAGGCTCACATAAGGTGTCTGATGTGTGGAACTGCTATTTTGGCCTTACACATTCAAGCTGGCAGAGGCTAACTTGACAGTAAAAATGCCTGTTATCTTCAAACTTTCTATGCTGAAATATTCAGTAGAGAAGATGGGACTAGCATTTTTAGCAGCACCCCACAAGCAAGCAGCCAGGTACCTGAAGGTCCTGTTGAAGGAAGAGAGCTGGCAAGTGAAAGTCTCTGGTCATGCTTTTTTTTCCCCAGATGTAGTGACACTGACACCTATGCCTGGACACAGCAGTGGAAGACACGTTATGAGCCTTGGCTTTGCCTATGCTGGTTCTTCTACCACCTTTCCTGAGCAGAGGTACAGCCTGACCCTACGCTGAGAAACCCCAGATGCAGCAGGAACACTCTTCTCCATCCTTGCAGAGACAAAACTGTCTTGCAGATACTCAAAGACTGTCCATGACATCTTGGAAACTTATTCCACAACACACTGCATGTGCTCAAGACCAAACTGTCAAAGCCCCAGATTATATTTTCCATCATTATTTAGGATTTTCATCTGTTCTTTGAGAAACAATCACTTCAGTCATGCCTAGAAGATTCTCTCCTTCTTTATCTTGTGGAGACAGCTTACCTTTCATAATTTACCTTTATATGATTTACTTTTTAACTGCAGAAAGACAGCAAGAACCTCTTCACCTCCTGTCTTGTCTCTTCTGCTTATGCATGCTGGCTTGACAGGTTGGCATTTAGACCCTTACAGATGTCTCCTAGTGATGACCCAGCCAAGCAGATGAGCCTCCTGGAAAACTCTTCCTATGGTTTATCCCCCGTAGATTAAACCACTCAGAGCTTTCTCCAGTTGATTCCTATGTTGTTTCCCCTATGGCTTCTAGGTCACACTTTTTGCTGCTAATTTTTAACCGTGCTTCCATGGTGAGCTTTTACTTTGCCCAGGGAACTTGGACAGCTCTCAGCTAAAATTAGATTTCACAAACCAAAACTTTAAAAGCCACACCTTTAAAAGGAAAACAAATTTTATTTTCTTTAAGTAATCTTTCCCTGTAATTAATTACAGGGAATGTAATTAATCACATTATTACAGTCAAGCGGAAAGAGCAGGTTGTTCTAAGTTTCTCCTGGGAGAAAAAAAAAAGACATGAGGATATCTGTGAGCGATGGATATTTGTTTTTTAAATGCTGCTGTGGTTTCCAAGCCTTTACTCTCCCGGTGGCTCTGTTTGAGCATAGCAAGAGCTGGCTGCACCCTTAGGAATGGGAGCTGGGAGTAGGGGGGGGCTACCCACCACAGTGGGTCATCAGGGCAGGGTTTGGCAGCCACAGCCTGTCCCAGCACCCCAGCGAGCAGCAGGGCAGCTACAGGGGGCTAGAAAGTAACCTGGCTGGAGTGTTGCTGGGGCAGGTGCTGTCCTTTCTATGAAACAGTCCACCTTCCTCAGTCAGTCACTGCTCCTGCAGGGGCTGACAGTGGAGACAGACAGACAGTGGAGACAGATGACCCTCAGCCCTCACGCAGTGACGATCAGCACAACGGGATCTACCGTGCCAGCTCACGTTTCATTATATTGTTTGTGGACAGTCTTGGGGGGTGGGGGGAAGAAAGAGAGAAAGACAAACCTCTCTTTCCACTTGAGGAAATGAGGTATAGATAATCCTCATTCCAAACTCAAACCGGGATAGGAAAAGGCTCAGCTTGACAAATGAAATGTCAGCAGTGCTTCAGACGAACACATTCATCAGCAGAGGTGTGCTTCTGCCAGCTGCTCGTACACCAGACTTTGGGGGCAAGTAAGGGGAACTGAAGAGATAGGTATGAAAAATTGGTTTTTTTCTGTGATTTTGAAGTGGCAGCAACATACAGAGTTCTAACACCACTGATCATCATGAAAACTGGCATTGTGGTAGCTCTCATTTTGCAACTTTAAAGCACAGAATTGGCTTACCAGTGCTGTTTTGGATAATGTTATCTTCCTACCAAACAGACCTGCGATGAAAAATAATGGATATCCTGACCTGCTCTGCTGCTCCTCAGCCACATTGGAGAGGGATTGCACGTAAGAGCCGTTTCCTGCTGCAGTCAGCATGTGCGGCATTTGAACAAGAGAAGCGTAATGAACTGGAAAATCTCACAGCTACATGGGTATAAGGAGAAGAAAGTATGCCAGTAAGTAACAAGTCGATATGCTATATAATGTCTAAATTTATTTCTCCTCAGACAGACAAGTACCTACATTAAGTAAAAAGCTTAGTGAATACATTAAGTACTGGAAATAACACACTAATTTATTTACAGCACATGGTGATGTGGCTTTATTATTTTAAGATGGCAGTGGCTTTTCTGCTAAAAACTTTATGATTATTACAATTTCCAATTTCCATGCTGCACGTGAGTTAAATTATCGTGAGTCTCAAAAACTCATGAAATTAACTGGAGGAATCTACAGCATCAAAAATCTATTTTACATGTCTAGACAAACCTGATTATCATCATGCCCTCCAGAAATATGTTATATATCCCAGCATGTCAGATTTTACCTAGCACTACCATTAAATGGTAATGACAAAATCAAAGAATAATGATTAGGATGAAGCTGGTAATTTATTTCAGTTTTAGGAGATTAATTATGTTAATGACAAGCAAGATAAGGCATCTGGACAATGGCATTAGATGGTTCTGAATTAAAAAGAAAAAAATCTTCATTTTATGCTAAACATTTCTAAAAAATATTTTCATGTTGTAAATAAGTAAGGTAAAATAAAAAATAAATAAAAGGAAAAGATTTCATTGCACGGAGTTTCCTGAATCGGCAGTAGAGTATTTTGAGATTAAATGGAATTCCTACTTAGCTGGAAACAATTAGGGACACAAAATTCATAGTAAAGTTGCAGTCCCTGAATCTGCAGAGTTACAAATTCAGACAAACTGGTAGACATTAAAGGAGAAAGTGGATCTAATTCTGATTCCTGAAGATGATATGAATTTTGCCAGTGATTAGTATGAACAAACTAAAGAGACCCAGATGGAAACTCAGGTAATCTCTTTCCATTTCCCCGTTTTGCATCTAAAGCCAGGATGGCTGGATTCTTACTGTCTTCCCCAAAATGTTTCATAGTTATTGGCATACTTGTCTGGGGCCTGTTGAGGAAGCAGGTTATTGCTATTGCTCCAGATCCAGAAGTGGGATTGTACAGCTCACTTAGGAAACAGGTTATTTTAATTCATCTGGAACTGGGAAAGGCACAGCAGCAGCTCAGAGCAGTTTGAGACCTGTATCGCGCTCAACCAGCCCAGACTAGGATCCACTTGTGTTGGTTACCAAAAGCTCCTTCCAGTAGGACTGTCTCATTATCTAGACAAATATACCACACAAAGTTATACCAGAAGCATTGCATTACATAATTTTCAGTTTCAAGTGAAAATCTAAAGTATAGAGGGCTTGGATACTATGCTAGTGGTTATACAAAATGAGAACTGAATGTACGTTTCCCACAGAGAGTGATCTCCTGCCACACATCACCTAGGATGCAGAGAGGACAACATAAAAAACCAGCTGGGATATGCACATTTTACCCATGCAGCCTCTTAGGTACAATGCTTAGTGCTCTGCAATCAGTAGTTCTTCCACATATTCTGCAATATGACGCTCACCTACCACTCACCAGCATTGGTCAATACCACTCAGAGGATATTTCATTGGCTGCATGGACATGAAAGGAATTATGTTGCACATAAAAGGAGTTGTGCTATTATACATGTCCTAAGCTTTGTCTTGTCTCAGTTTTAATTAATACTAATCAAAGCTTTGCAAGGACAGGAATAAGGTTGCTCTTCTGCTGAATACCCTCTTTCTGTAAATCTTTCCTGTCCCAGTTAACCCAATCAACACTCCCACAATGCTTTTTCATATGAAACTGTCACTATTCCCTAAATGTGTTACTGTCTAGCAACTACCATTTTCTACCGCTCATAACACTTCTTTCTTTTTCATTAGCACGTCAAAATATTCTCATGTTCTACAGTATCTCATTAAACTGGAATCCTGATTATTTTTATTGTGCTAGCAGGTGTGTCACTGGCACTATAATAGTTTTCTTTTTTGTACTTTAACCACCCAAATGAAGCAAAACTTCTTCACAAACTGCTCCAGTGTGAGTCCTTCCCACGGGATGCAGTCCTTCAGGAGCAGACTGCTCCAGCGTGGGCTCCTCTGCCTGCATGGGGTCACAGATCCTTCCAGGAGCCTGCTCCAGCATGGGCTTCCCACGGGATCACAGCCTCTTTTGGGTGTCCACCTGCTCCAGCATGGGGTTCTCCACAGGTGCAGGGGGACATTTGTTCCACCTTAACATCCATAGGCTGCCTCACCATGGTCTTCACCACAGACTGCCAGGAATGCAGTCAGATGCACCTATGTGCAGCTAACATGTACTTACGTTTTCCTTGCTGTGCAAAGTTGGTGCATTAACATTTTTTCATTGCTAGAAATGTTCACTGTGAAGCAAGCCATGGCCTAGCACACTCTAAAAGCACAAAATGGAGAGTAATCCAGCTCTTGAACACGACCAGTGTAAATATGAGCTAAGAGAGAAGACATAACAAATAGATGGAGCATGAAGGAAATAACAAGACTGTCAAGGCCAGTTACACAAGGAATAACCACAGAAAGCAAACTGGAACTCTTCTCCAGGTGTAACATTAAGAGGTTGTTTGACAGAGTAACAAAAAGAGGATGAGATATTTTGCAGATACTTGTGAGGGTATGTGAGATGGAGTTTCACCAGGAAAAACGTTAAGGTTCTTAGAAAGGAGGATTTTCAAATGCACCTAATTCATTTCAGAATGCAGACCCTACTGGCTTTTAGTAAGGCTTATAATCGTAAAGCACTTTGAAAGTGCAGGCTGTAATTTCTTGTCCTCCTGATCCACTTTCAACATGTAGATAAATTATGATATAAACTAAATCAACTTGGTTTACCAGATGATGTCAAGCATAATTCTCTGGGAGTCCCAGGTGCTGTAAAATCACTTTGCGGCCTTTGGTGAATCATTCAGGCTGTCTACAGTGATGTCTATTTCACAAGCATGTTGTAGGCCACTGTCTTTTTCAAAGGTTCTATGACACAGTAGGAAAAACCAACTTTAGATGACCAAGCACAAAAGGCCTTTTACCTTCAAAAGCATTGGTATTTGTGGAGTATGGGCAGAAAGCAGGACTCACAGGTACCCAACAGAGCACATTCAGGCAGGGATGTCTGGTTTGGCAGCACTGCTTGAACTCAGGAATACCAACCGCCTTAACCACACCCTTACCATGGTGAGTTGCAGGACAAGAGGACCTTCATTGGTCTTGGTTTGTTTCTGAAGGACACCTGCCTAATACCGACAGAAAATCAGAAACTGAGTGCTCTGTGCAATCAGTCTTTGCTCTCAGAGGCAGAGTTTTTTGGCAGCCTCTTCCAATGTGCCTTGATCTACTCTGAGAGGAAGATACTTTTCCAGCACTTGCAGAAATACAGAGCCACAGCAGATTAATACCAGCAGCAAACTGAGCAAGTGAGCATGCGCTAGGGAGCTGTTACTCTTACAGTCATAATAATCAGTGCAAGAAACACCATCAGACAAAAATCCTTACGTCAGAACTGAAGTTCTGGGTAGTGAGTAGCCAGAGTGGAAGGTGACTGGTCTAAAGGGATGATGAGGGGACTGACCTAAGATAGATCTTTGTCCCAAAACTGAAATGGTTATTCTTTGTATCAGAAAGAATGCTCTATGTATTTGTTAGGTATCTGACTTACATTAAACTAAATGAGCATTAACAAACCAAAAGTAATTTAGAGCCACTTAAATAAAAATTAATTTTCCTCTTTGTTATCCAAATTTTCCTACTGTAGTTTCTGATACTATAAACCTGTGATTCTCTCATTGTCTTTAAATCAATCTAGGAAAATGAAGATACTCAAACCCATGTAACAACCACAGGAAAAAACCAAACTGTCGTCTTTTTATTTGAATAAGTTCTGTATCAAGTTGTCAGTACACACTACATAATTTTTAAAAAGATGGGGCTGGATCAGCCTAATTTTTTTAAAATGCTTTGGGCCACCAGTAATGAGTTTTCATTTTTTATATTGTAGATAATAGGTGGTAAAGTGTCTTGAGCAAAGAAAAAGAATAATTTTTATGGATGAACTTACATGTTGTATGAAATGAACTTTTATTTAAATAAGTCCACTCCCAGAAGAATGAGATCATTGAAATCAAGGTGAAAAAGTCCACAGTACACCCTGACACATGATTCAACGTAAATAAGCTCTACAAGCTTAGTATATTTGTCTAATCATATGTTATTTGTAACATTGAACATTTGCTTCTACACTGCACTGTTCAAAGCATTTTCTTTCCAGACGATTTCACTGCATAGAGAGCATCAGAAAAAGACTGTACTTCCCTCTGATTAAAAGAAATCTGATACTGAAACTGGAACTGATTGAGACTGTGCCCAACTGTTCAGAGAACCAATTATTTTACACGTTGACCGAAGCTCCCCTCAGCAGCTACTGTAAGCGAAGAACATGTCAGATCCTGGTTTAAGATGAAGACAAAATATCACCACTACTGAATTATCACAGGCTCCATCTGTGCTGAAATTTAAAAAGAAATCCAAATAAAAATGTGTTTACACAATTTCACATTTCAGAGTACAAATTGGACCCTGCGGGGTTTTTCTATGCCCCACGATTCTTTTTTTCATAGATCTTAAGTAAGCTTGAGGTACAGGAAATTTTCTTAGTGATCCAAATTTTTACTAAAGAATACAGCTATTAAAACAAAAAAATTGTTACAATTCCTTTCGTTGTTACATATTTGAATTAGTGTGTGCAACACTGCACAGCATCAAAATACAGAAAGTCCATCTTATTTTGGAAGATTATCACAGGCTCTAAACCAAAATAATCTGAATTAGATATTATTACTTTGTTGTCAAGAATTCTTCTGGAACTTGGAATACCAGTGTTGCGTTCAAAAAGCAAAAAAACTCCTACAATCTAATAGGTAAATGAAATAGCAATCATGCTACTCCTAAAAAATCACTAAACTGCATTGACATTTCTGGCAGAAGCTAGAAACTAATTGTACATTCTGATTACCAGTGTGACTATGCTGTGTCTTAGGGCTAAATTACCCCTTGTGATCTGCTCACTTAAGTGTGAAATCTTCGAGGATGTCTGTACAAGGCCAACATAATGCACTTATGCTGTTCCTTGATTTTGGAGGATCTATGCTAGCGGGCCCGCATCTGACTTCTGTTTCATTAAACATGCTTGCATGTTTGCAAAAAAATACTCTTTATTTTCTGCCCCTTGTTACTGTCCAGAGTTACCGTGTTCCTCATCCCACTGTACTTCACTGCTGGGTGAACTTATTCAGTGTACACAACACGTGTGATCTCTGTAGCGTTTCAGGATTCTGTGAGCTGAAGTCAGACACCTTTGCTTAGTGTTGCAAGTAAACAAGGCACAGCGAGTCACATCCGTGTGACTGCCCTCCTCTTGCTCATCATAAGCATTAGAATAAAAGGGCTGATTTCACTTGTATTTGACAGGAGGTAGAGATTTTGGAGATGTAATGCTTTGACACTGCAGGTGAGCTCTGAAAGTCAGTTTCACCTGCTCACATAGACTTTCTTTGGGCAATGAAGGACAGACCTACCCCACAACAAAGCAGAGAGCAAAGATACTTGAACTGATGGCAACCGAACTCCATTATCAGAAGTAGCAGCAGCCCAGCTGCTCCCCTATGAATGAAAAGATTGCATTGCTTATTATTTGAGCCAGGATGCAGACATAACTGCTCCGGTTGGAACCAAGCTGGATTCATACTTCATTCAGTATAAGTTAGATGCAGTCAGAATGAGGACTGAGGATGAAAGGGGCATCTCTCAGACATTTTTGACACAAAGCGTTTACAGAACAATTAATATACTGTGAGCATAAGCAAGGAAATACTGAGTTTAGACTTAAGCAGCACTGACAGTCTTTTAAAAAAGGAAAACGAAACAATTAAACAATGACTTGTTTCACAACTCTAAGTACCTAGCTGTCAGGAGTCAAGAGTCAGAAGAGAGGTAATGGTGAAACTGTAGACATCTAAAGTGAGCCTTAAGGTCCAGGCAGCATATCTTTAAACAGAGACTAGGAAAAAAAAAACGTTCTAAGAGAAGTTTCTGACCGATCTACAACAGACAAACCCATCCTGCATTTTTGATGGCTTAAGAAAAATCAGTTATGATCCAGGAAAAAATTCTCAGATGCTGGGAAAACTAAAAAAAAATCTTTGGCAAAATAATGAAAAACAAAGGAAATCATATAATCCACGAAACATATGAAGCCTGACCAGTGGTAACAACACCACTATGGAAGAAAGAGAAAATTTAGGCTCTCTGTATGCTATGAAACAAAACAAAACAAAAACAAGCTAAAAGAAAAGACTAGCACCTCAGAGTTTAAAAATTGTGCATAGATTTTAGATGCTGTAGCAAATGCAAGGAAAAACAAGACTCAAACCAAGATGTGAGACATAGTGGGCTGCTTCACTTAGGAGGAGTCTGCACATGTCAGCAGAGCAGAAACGTCCCAGGCAATGATGACCAGTCGAGAATTACAGTAGTCCCACTGAAAACCATGCAATTTCTTTTGTGCCACATTATCAAGCATATACAGAAACACTTTGTTTTGTTAGTTTAGGGCAAAGGATTTTGTACCAGCTAAAATGCTGGGTTCACGAAAAAAGTGTTGTAAATGTAAGGTAACAACTAGAATAGGTACATGGAGATGCCTGACTCCTCACAGGATATATATATATACATCTTTAAATACTGGCACTTCCCCAGGCTCCAATAAGATGAAACACTTCGTTTAAGCCATGGTCATATTTCTCAGGGATAAACTTTTTGTTCCATGAAATTTAACTTCCTACTTTCTTTTTTTTTTCCTGGATCCCTCATGTATTTTTGGAATTTTTTTTAACGATAAAGTGCATTTAGTCCTCAGTTATGCCTTCAAATGTCGTCCATAAAATACATATCCCGAAGATCTGATACCACGAACATCCTTGATTTGTCTTGGACGAATTACATTATTTTTCAGAATCCTTTACAATACACACAGATAATATAAAAAGAAGGAAAGAGCAGAAACCTGTAAGTTTCAAAGGTGATTTGCACTCCTCAGAGGATGAAACAGCAATAAAAATAGGAGATTTATGATACAATTTACTACTTCATTAAGCAGCAGACATTGTGTCAGCCAATGGCTGTAAGGATTTCAGTATTAGTTCTGCTTAGTATCTCATTAAAAACTGATAAAAGTAACAGCAGTCTAACTTAAGCTGAACCTGCTACTTTTCCAAATGAAGTATGCTGTCATGTTTTTACAAATTAGAACATATATCTATCTGGATGCATGTGCTACTACTGAACACTTCACTAAAATTTTAGAAATACCACATAGTGAAAAACCTGTTAAGTCAGTTGTGCATAATAAGCAGTGAAGTACAATGCTTAATATTTTTTACACCTACTGAATCCTTTCTTTCTAGAGAAAGGTGTGATATTTGACACATCTTTTGGTACAGATTCAATGAAGTATGCATTGTTCTCTCCCACAGCCTCACAGCTGACTTCCACAGTATGTATTCTGTCTAATTTCTGAGTCACAGGTGACCTTGCAGGCAATCAACTTTTATTACTTTCTGTCAGATAGCTGGGCTGATGTATAACTCTATTTCTATAAACAGGCTATTTCCTCAGCAGGTATCTGAATTTTATCAAATGAATCACTTATCAAAGAAAGCTCTTCATATAAGCATGGCTTTTCTTGTTTTAAGAGCAGTCTGTACTTGAAAGAGACGATCACCATTACAAATTTTTTTCCTGAAAATAGTACATATCATTGCATATAAATTCCTACATAATGCCACATTTTCATATGAACACACTCAAGTTGCATTTCTATTGCAAATGTATACATGCAAAATAGGCATTTGCACAAGCAAAATAGATAAATGATTGCACGAATTCAAGAGGTTTTGGCATAACTTAGTCTGATTCTCCATATTTAAACACTAGCCTTACGCATCCTAAACATAATGCAGTTTATGTTGCCTTTAAAATCTGGGACAATCACTGTTAACATTTGTGCAGTGCAAAAGAACGAAGAGATATGGAGCTCCCAAAAGTTTGCTTTTTAGGCTGTCAGGGCTTTGAAAAGTTATGCACATCTTGCTGGTGAAACATAAGCTGTTGGCACGTACATTGCCTCTGGGTAGTTGCTGTGACTGTCTAGGTACCTTAAACCTTCCTGACTTCTGTGAGACTTCACTGCTGTAATTCTAAATTTCACAAAGACCTAAGTGAAGAACCATCAAGGAGAGTCTAATGCAAAGTTAAGTATCCAGTTGTCCAAATATCAACCTAACCATCATCATTTCATTATGTCTAGTACATTAACTTTCTTCAGGGTGTGCAATGAGATAGATACCAGTGAGAAAAGTATGCTTGGTAACAAGTAATTTTTTTATTCATGTCATGGAGATTTGAGAGAAAGATACTGTACAGAGATTTGCCTGTTCTCCTTTTGAGTAAAAGGATGAAATACAGAATACACTCATCACCATGGACCAGCTGAAGCCCTTCCTGAGACAGAGTACTTAGTAAAGGGGGCAGATGTATCCAGCAAAGAAGCCTGAGTCTATGCAGAATATTTCAGCCAAACTAAAGCTGAGCCATGCTGAACCACAGAGATGCTTTTAATTCCTGAAAATTTCCAGTGGCAGATATGGTCTATCAGCTTATTTTACGTGGATATGCCTGCCTGTCAAGACATTAGCCTTCTGGCCCTGCAGTCCATACTGCAGTCCTAACAGAGGCCTGAGTCTCCTTAAATTTTTTAGTGTTTCAGCCTAACACCCAGGCAGATTGTTGCCACATGAACGCTGGACCACAGCCTTTAACCACAGTTGTTAGTAGTCAGTTACTCGGCTGAAACTGCGTAAGCCCCTCATTTTCAAGGCGATCTCTACACAGGTCTTCCGAATACCAAATGCAATCTCTGCAACACCATTCTCTTACAACAGAGGAAAACTAATAAGAATTTGTAATGTCGTTGTCATTGAAGTCACATTCAGTCACGTTCAGCTCCTTGACATAGCAAATATATATATTATATACGTAAAGTAGAATCATGACAGATTGTACCCACAGGAGTCAAAACAGCTCTTTGAAATCAGAGATTCTCTTCTCAAAGATAAATAATTGCACCGTGATCAACATGTCTCAGTAAGACACTGGAGCCACATGCTGTGCTGTCTTGATTTCTGGATAAATAAACTTGTGACCTGTTGTGTATTGGATGAATAAACCTTTGGGACATGTGACAGTGCACAGCTAGAACATGATGACTCAACATTCAGGCATTTTTAATCAACACTTCAGAAATTAAAATACTTAATTAATATTTGGTAAACAATACTTAATTGAACCTTACAGTGCTCTCAGGTACTTAGATACTAGTATTTATACTTGGCAGACATCGACCCTGAAGTTAAATAAGCTGCTTGCAGCCACCGATGGAGTTGATATCAAAGCCACGATGAGCGCTCAGAAGCTCCTGACTCATGCTGCAGTTTCACGTTACAGTGAAACCAATCTAAGAGCAAACTGTGTCAGAAAAGGGAGCCTGCTTGCCTTGTCTCCCGGGCCTCTGTTGCCTGTCTTGCACTAGATTTAGCAGTCCTGCACCCATGCAGCCGAGGCACGTGACACCTAACATTAGATCTACTGCATATATACGAGGATCCTTTACCCTAGGGAGACTGAATCCGCAGTACATGCAATGTGGATATCTCTGCGTATCAGTCGGAAG
>NW_009734976.1:0-2872 GCF_000703405.1 Apaloderma vittatum | reverse complement strand
TCCAGCATGTTAGACTTGTTCATGTGGGTGGCAGAAGGAATGGGCACCTGTTGCATCTAGAACCCCTTAGGACGGCACCGCAGGATGGCCCCCTTACCTACAAAATGTTCTGCTAGAAAGCAATCATCTCATGCATAAGGTGTAAAATGTCCGTAGGCTGATAGGCTATCTTTAACACAGGGTTCTTAGTAAAAAGTTTCCTTTCTGCCTCATCATCTTTAGGATATTTGAAACATTACGATGTCACCATGGTTAACCTTCTGCTGCTATTAGTGCTGTTTTCACAAAGAATTCACTGAAGAATTCACTTATTTTTCAATTTGACAAAACTTAGTAATATATTTATACATAGGAATTAGATTTCACTGAAAACAGAGGAATGGTCTGTGTTCCACAATTTAGCTCGTAAGTAGATCTTGATAAATGCATATCTAACAGTAAGGTTGTCATTAGGATCATCCCAACAGCTCAGGTTATTCTTAGCTCTGAGGTCATAAGCATACCCAGAGACTCAACCACCCATCGCAAATCCTAACCACTTGGTTTTCATTGCTAGTTCTATTCTTTTAAATAAGTTCATTAAATCAGGAGCATGCATACTTGGTCATATGGACGCAAATAAGAAAACTACGTCCAAGCTTCTATGCTAGAGGTACCTCACCCTCCCACCAACTGTAAGGCTCCAACTGTCAATTTTAGTTTTTCTCAGATCTGTACATTTTCAGACCATTCTGTGGTTTTTGAGAAATTTTCTCATCTACACAGTGATTGCCGTGACCAGGCTGCTATGGAGAATGAACCCAGATTGTTGAGAAGACTGTCCCTCACCCCAAGCAGCGACTACTGCCTTCCCTCTCATCCACAGTGCTATGCAAATAAAGAATAAAGAATAGCGAACCTCCTGAGACCTTTGATCTCCTAGCTCTCAGGAAGCCCTGAGCCTGCTAATCTGCAGCTGCTCATGCTCTCTGAATTCCCTGTATGTTCACGTGCCTGCAAGCTGTCTGTATGCCTACAGCTTTTCAGGTGACCATTCCAGCTCTTTCACAGTTGCTTCTCTGCTATTCATGGCAACTACTCCTCTCATCATCCCTCTGGTTTTCCTGCTCTATCTTATGCCCCATGAGCCTGCCATAGCACCTGCCTTTCTTAATTTCTCCTCCTTTATTCTCTTTCTCATACACTCTGGCACATCTGAGCACCTTCTCAATTTCTGACACCTCCAAACTTTCTTTCTCCTTCCATTCTAGACATGTACTTCTTTAAAGTGATGGTCTCACTTTACTCCTTTCCATACATGTGTCTCTGGCATCTCAATTTCAGTCCTTCCCCTTACTTTCAGAGTGGAGTCCTCTCCCATTCTGGCTTCAGAAAATACCACGAACAGTGCTAGGAAAAAAAAAAAAGAGTTTGTACTAGTGAACTTAAGATTAAAATATTCCTGATACAGATCACAAACAGGAAAGTATTAAACTCCACATGTATACAAGCTGCATAATCTAGCACTTTCTTCAAGGTTATTTTTTATGACAATTAACGACAAAGTCCTTTGAGGGAGAAAAAAAAAAGTTCATTTAGATTTCATTCCAGTGTAGTACATTTTACAAAGATAACATATTTAAGGTAATGGTGGCAACAGTCTTTGACCTTTGTAAAGTTCTCAGAAAAAAGGCCCTTGATCAAGACAATTTATACTACAGTGTGATGATTCAGCAACTGCAAGCATTTTTGTGCACAGTGATTTCTAGAATTGGACTTTACATCTGTGAGGAGCAAACAGAAAACTGGAGCATGGAGAAGCAAAGCTAAAATTATCTGAGCAGTCTAACCAAACCCTTGAAATATATCATAAACAGTGGACTCAATTTTCAAGTTAAGTCTGAACTTCCTGGTTTAATATTCTGGTTTTTGACAGCTCTAGTATCTCACAGCTGTCCCTGCAGGGCCTGTGGGCCTTCTTCATTACCCTTAAGTTGATAGTATCTGTTTGCAACATAAACACTAGCTCAAATTCTGCACCTGTTACACATCAAATATTACTGAGGATTAATCAGGCTCTTTCTTCATTCTTTCCTGATGCTGAATGACAGGTATTAGTCAACCACATAGCAGGAAGGTGTTTGTATTGAGAAACAGAGAACCATGGAGAGGGCTTTGCCAGCACACACAGCTCATGTGACCAGTGAGCTGGCAAAAAGGGTTGTATCTCACCGAGGTAAAGAGTTTGGTTTCTGGTTTGCTTATTGCTGACGATGGCTTTAATTCAATTTTGTGACCTTTCTCATTGCCTACATTCTCAAGATGTATTATTCAGCCCTTGGAAATTGCATAACTTTTCTTTTTTAACCTCATGCTGGACATGCACGCTGTTAGCAAAATGCAAGGCATACTAACAAAATGTGAGTGTTGGAAACTGGAGCCAGACTGGGTCAAAACGAGGGATAAGCAGGCTTACACGAGGATGGGGACACTCTCACAGCGTACACAGCAGACTGACAGTGGCTTCTACTTCCTTAAAAGGCTTTTAAACAGCAAAGGTTTCCCCAAGGAAGTGCTGATGTTTACGAGCACACTTACAGGCCCGAATGAGTGATAAGCGAAGCAACAGGTCCCAGG
Organism: Apaloderma vittatum; assembly: GCF_000703405.1. Classification (NCBI taxonomy): domain Eukaryota; kingdom Metazoa; phylum Chordata; class Aves; order Trogoniformes; family Trogonidae; genus Apaloderma; species Apaloderma vittatum. The sequence goes on along the minus strand of NW_009734976.1, from coordinate 256 downwards.
AGGAGCAGAAAAAAAGGCCATGCAGGCAGAACAAAGGCAGGACTGGGCTGCTCATCACCTCACCACACTGGGCTATCCCCCTGACTGCAGGCTGTGCAGATGCGGGGCTGGCGGGACCTTATACATGCGGGGGAAGCAAGTAAAACCCGAACAAAACACAGCGGCACTAAACCCAGCTGCTCGACCCAACCCTTCGCGCCGACCAGGTCGCCGGGTCGCTCGTTGAGGGGAGACGCGCGAGACTCGTCGTCCCGTC
>NW_009734975.1:2667-3476 GCF_000703405.1 Apaloderma vittatum | reverse complement strand
GGGGCTGGCAGGGTGCTCTCAAGGTCCCAGCTCTGCAGCTTTCCCAGGTCTCCAGGTTGAAATTTAACAACAAGCAGCAAGTGCCGCTGGAGCCAAAACCATCCGGTGGCGCCCGTGGCGCTCCTGCCCAGCCCCACCAGAGCCTCTCTGGTTCCATTCCCACGGTCACCCCGGTGGCTGCAGCACCCGGCGAGGCTCCCTCGCTGCTTGCTTGGACAGCAGCAGGTCCTGGGTTTTCCAAGTTTGACGTTAATGGAACATCCTGAAGAGTGGACAAGATCAACCCAAGGGCCACGCACGCAACAGCCTCAAAACAGCGTTTTCATTGGGAGAACAACCCAGCTCCTGCCCTGCTCCGAGCTGGTCGACATGACGTTACACAAAGCTTTTCCCTTCCAGGAGGTGTGAAGAAGATGGAGAGTCTTTAATTAAGGGCGTTCAAAGTCACATCCGTACCTTGCTAGCCCTCGCCACCTTCCTTTCCTACCCCCACCAGGGATGGAGAAACACGACTGAGGTGGCCAACAGCCGAGAGCGCGCTCAACCAGACAACCTGGACAGTCACGAAGCCTCTGTGCCTCAGTTTCCCCACTTGTAGGCGATGCCTGTGGACGTCAGCCTTTGCTAAAGGCTCCAAGACCTGCAGGTAAAAAGCGTGCCACGCTTTAGCCCACCGTGTTATCAGCCTCCCAAACCTGGCGTGGGGTGGATTTCTAGGGGAACCCAGAGCACCGGGCAAAGCCCTCGAGCCACAGACTCTACACCAAGAAGTCTCTGCGTGTGTAAACACACGGAGAGCACCTGAAATA
>NW_009734975.1:2126-2487 GCF_000703405.1 Apaloderma vittatum | reverse complement strand
TTCCGTCGTTGATTTCCCGCAGCCAGGGCAGGGACTGGCAGGGACACGTGGGTTCGGGGAAGAGGATGGGCGCAAGCCCGCGCTGCCAGCTACGAGACCGCTCCCGCGGCGCAAAAACCTGCCGAAGGCAGCGCGGGGGTCAGCCCCCACAACGGCTGTCAAACTCAGAGCCACAGCGGAAAAAAACAACAAAACCACCCGAAACCAAAAGCTCAGCTCCCCGGCTTGCCCGAGCGCCCCAGCCCCACCAGGTGACAGTTGAAAACCCTGGGGGCACCCCGGGGGCTCCGACACCATCTGCTGCTTGACCTTACATCTCGTGACTTGGCGGCGCCGTGTTTGATCCGGACACGTCCTGTCT
>NW_009734975.1:1699-1964 GCF_000703405.1 Apaloderma vittatum | reverse complement strand
TGTGATTAACTGGTTCATTCCTGCGTCCAAGCCTTTTGTTCCCTTCCAAACAAGATCTGGTTTTACTTTCAAGTCCCAAGCCCAGAACAAGCTCGTGGCGGGAAGGAGGAAATCCACACTGAAAAACACGTCAACACCCCAGGAAGCCATTCCTGGGGACATTGTAAATAAAGTGCATGAAGCAAACGAGCCCGGGGCTGTGACCCCGCTGTCACCCGGGACCCAGCGCTCTGGCCTGGGAGCACTTGGGGACTTCTCACCAGCC
>NW_009734975.1:1044-1334 GCF_000703405.1 Apaloderma vittatum | reverse complement strand
GGGCCAACGCGGTTCCAGCCAGTCCTGGCCCAGGCGGGACCCCCCGGCACGGAGACCCCCGAGTTGCTCCCTCAGCCCGGGGAGAAGCTGGGAGGGTAAAACAGCATCAGGCTCCCGCGTTTCATTAAAGCAAAGCGGAGGGGACAGGAGAGTAACGAGGTGAGAGCTCCGTTACCCCCGTAAACAACCATCCGGGCACTTCGGGTCCCGTTCAAACCCCGGCGTGAGGCTGGGGGAGGCACAAAGCCCACGACCCCGACTCCCAGCCTGCCCACAGCCCTCCCCAGGAG
>NW_009734975.1:0-865 GCF_000703405.1 Apaloderma vittatum | reverse complement strand
CTTGCTTAGCTCAGGCTCGGCGGTGTTTACCCGGCTGTGGCTGCTCTCCAGCTCCCGACTTGCGTAACCTGCTCTTTGCCGAGGAGAAACAAACCCCCGGGCTCCTCCTGGAGTCGCTCCGAAGGTAAAGCAATGGAAGAAGTAAGAACAAAATAGGCAAAACCCTTCGCAGCGACTCCAGTTGCCCACGGAGAGAGCGCTCGAGTCGAAACGCCTGAGTACGGTCTCTCCCCTGCATGGAACTTTTTGATGAACCTGTTTTTCTAGGAACTTAAAAAAAAACCCCAAACCTCAGTAAAAGCAGACAGCGAACAGCCAGAAGAGGAGCCTGTGACTTACGGTCTTTTGTTTCAACTCAGCCATCACGTGCTGCTGTACAAAACCAGCCCAGCCCAACTCAAGGCATTTATTTCCTCAGCAGAAGGCATCCAAACTGTCAGTAAGATCTTGGTTTGACTCAGCTTCGAGCGATACAAGAATGGAAGATGTCACCACCTCCCTGCCAGGTGGCAGTGGCAGCACGTACCCATGCTGCTGGACGGCCTTGGACAATTAATAAGCAGAGCTGGAGGCTTCAACTTTTAAAGTCTTTGCCCTTCCTTGACAGCTCGGCTCCTGCCTGCAGCCCCGGCAGCGAGGGCGAGCTCCACGGGCAGCAGAACCGCGTCGGGCGCAGACTGAAGCGGAAACCCACCGACCCCCGAAAGCATTCACCTACCTTCCAGACTCCGATACAACGGGTAAATTTTATTAAAGGGAAAAATAAACCAGTGAGATCTGGGGACTGGAGGGGCGCAGCCGCGGATTCGGCGGAAGGGTTTATTGCATAGTCGTGGGCCAGAGGAGCCACCCCCCAGCCGGGATC
>NW_009734974.1:331-1191 GCF_000703405.1 Apaloderma vittatum | reverse complement strand
TCCTTTTCTTCCGATTTTTGGGGTTTTATTGGTGCTACTCCCTTCCCGTCAGCGCCCCCTCGGATCACGGCAAATACCTCAAATCCCCCCCTTGGCGAGCGAAATCTTTCCGAAATCAGGGATCTGTCGCAGCGGTTGTTCCTTCCTTCAATTTGGTGGCTTTTCTCCTTTTTTTTTTTCCTTTCTCAGCCCTTTTTTTACCCCTTTCCGCCTGGTTTTATATTATTTTCTCTCCTTTTTGTTTTTTTCCCCTCATCCTTCAGGGATTATAAAACCGCCGTAAATTCAGCCTCAGTTGTTTGATTCCAGGAGAAATTACGATTTTATTGATTTTTTGGTTTTTTTTTTTTTTGGGGGGCCAAAAAAAAAAATCAATAAATTCCAACTTTAAAAAAAATAAAAAATCAGCGCCGATTCTTGGATTTGGGAATTTGGAAGCGGGGGAAGGTTATTTTTGGTGGGTTTTTTTATATTTTATTTTATTTTTAGCGGGGGGACGGCGGCAGGCGGAGAAGGGGGGGACACCGCAGGGGTGTCCCGGCGGCTCTGAAAAATTCACACTTGAAGATTTCTTGGTCGGCTCGGGACTGTGGTTACTTGAAATGAAGTTTTATTTGTTATTTTTTTTTTTTCTTTCCGGGGCGGATCGAGGACCGGTAGATTTTATTCCCATGTCTCAAGGCAATAGGATTAATGTGTATTAAACTGTAGATACTTCTAGGACAGTAAATTTATGCTGATAATTTTATTTTGTATATTTTTTTTTCCCCTCCTTTTTTCTTGATTTCCTCTTCTTCGTGGTTTCGTTTCCCCTCTCCCTTAACACCCTTTTCTTTTTCCCTTCCCCCCTTTTCAGTGTT
>NW_009734974.1:0-293 GCF_000703405.1 Apaloderma vittatum | reverse complement strand
GATGCCTAAAAATTGCAAGTTTGGATCCGCCCCCTCCTTCCCTTCCCTTGGTTTTGGTTATTTTATTTGTTTCTTTTTTCGTTTCGTTTTGTTGGTTTAAATTTTTTTTTTTTTTTAATTTGTATTTTATTCTAAGTTACGCGCGGCCGGCCGGGCCGCGAAATGTATTATTCCTGATATCTTTAAAATATTGTGGGTGTTTTAATAAATTTTATATTTATTTTTTGCACTCAACACGCAGGACCCCGGACGCTCTTTTTATTCCTTGGGAAGGGGCAGGATTTGGGGGTCCT
>NW_009734973.1:0-1450 GCF_000703405.1 Apaloderma vittatum | reverse complement strand
AAAGTGTGAGGGAAAAGTGAGAAATTGAGGGGAAATGTGAGTGAAAAGTGTGAGGGAAAATGAAAAATTGAGGGGAAAATGAAAAATCGAGGGAAAGGTGTGAGGGAAAAGCGAGAGGGAAAAGTGTGAGGGAAAATGAAAAATTGAGGGGAAAATGAAAAATCGAGGGAAAGGTGTGAGGGAAAAGCGAGAGGGAAAAGTGTGAGGGAAAATGAAAAATTGAGGGGAAAATGAAAAATCGAGGGAAAGGTGTGAGGGAAAAGTGAGAAACTGAGGGAAAATGTGAGGGAAAATGGAAAATTGAAGGAAAAGTGTGAGGGAAAACTGAGAAATTGAGAGGAAACTTGAGGGAAAAGTTAAAAATAGAGGGAAAACTGTGAGGGAAAATGGAAAATTGAGGGAAAAGTGTGAGGGAAAACGAGAATTTAAGGGAAAAGTGTGAGGGAAAAGTGAGAAATTGAGGGAAAAGTGTGAGGGGAAAGTGAGAAATTGAGGGAAAAGTGTGAGGGAAAATGAAAAATTGAGGGAAAAGCGTGAGGGAAAAGCGTGAGGGAAAATGAGAAATTGAGGGAAAAGCGTGAGGGAAAAGTGAGAAATGGAGGGAAAACGTGAGGGAAAATGGAAGATTGAGGGGAAAGTGTGAGGGAAAATGAAAAATTGAGGGAAAAGCGTGAGGGAAAAGTGAAAAATTGAGGGAAAACTGTGAGGGAAAATGAGAATTTGAGGGGAAAGTGAGAAATTGAGGGAAAATGCGACGGAAAAGTGAGAAATTGAGGGAAAAGTGTGAGGGAAAATGATCAGTTGAGGGAAAAGAGTAAGGGGAAAATGAAAGATTGAGGTGAAAGTGTGAGGGAAAAGTGAGAAGTTGAGGGGAAAGTGAAAAATTGAGGGAAAACTGTGAGAAAAGGAAGGAAAATTGTGAGAAAAGGAAGGAAAAATGCGAGAAAAGGAAGGAAAAATGCGAGAAAAGGAAGGAAAATTGTGAGAAAAGGAAGGAAAATTGTGAGGGGCAAAAGGTAAAATCATGAGGAGAAAAGGCGGGAAAATTGTGAAGGGGGAAAGGAAGGAGAATATGAGAAAAGAAGGAAAATTGTGGGGAGCAAAGGCAAATCGTGAGGCGAAAGGGGGAGAAAGTTGTGAGAAGGGGGAAAATCTTGGGGAGAAAAGGAGGGAAAACGAGGGGAAAAGGGAAATTATGAGGGGAAACAGAACATTATGAGGGGAAAAAGGAAATTCTGAGGGGAAAAAACAAAATTACGAGGGGGAAGACCGCGACGGCGGAAAGAAGAAACAGTGGGAGAAAAGCGTGGGGGGAAAAATCGAGGGAAATAGTGTAAAAAAAAGTGAAAATTAAGGAAAAAAGCACTGCCTGGGCCCACCTCGTCTCCGCGTTGCCGCTTTAAGTCTCGCCGTTGCCCCTTTAAGAGGGGGCGGGGGAGGAGAAGGGGCG
>NW_009734972.1:90206-109069 GCF_000703405.1 Apaloderma vittatum | reverse complement strand
TTTTCTTCTTTTTTTTTTTCTTTTTTTTCTTTTTAAAGGCGGATCAGGACTTGATGCTCACAGTTTACTGCAGGGAAAACGATTTCATGGGTCTGCACGCCCATGCAGTCGCTTCCAGGCATGGCTGCTCAGGCTTGGTACATCTTCGAGCCCCTCATGCATTCCCCACCATAGCAGCAACACCCTTACTTGGAGGAGGGTGAGCAGTGGATGTCACTGGTGCAAGTATCGGGGCAATGCTGAAAACATCTCTGCACGCTTCAAAAGGAAATGATATTTGAGGAGGAGAAAGTCTCCTGGGAGGAGCTGGGTGCAGGGAGCCATTCTTGCCACTCAAATCCCCTGTTTAAATGCTGAAACCCTGCTTGTGCCCGTGCTGCCTGCCCTGCACAGGATTTCTCCAGGCAAATGTTTTTCCTCGACACAGCATCCAGTTTCTCCCTGGGTTTTCTTACCATGAACGCTTAATGTCATTAATCCATCCCGCCAACCCAATGCCAAACCCTCTACCCTGATTTCTTGAGCTTCCCTTAGGGATGGGATGATCTCTTCCTGCCATGGTGAGAAGGAGGAAGGGACAGACCAACCTACAATCGCAGAAACTAAGTTACAGCCCTAGCTGGGCAACCTGATTTTTGACCTGTAAATAAAACTTCCCTTGCCCAGCCCAAAAAATAAGACATTTGCTGAGCAGCTCATGCCTAGCTGCCTGCATTTGGGATATCTGGGCCTAGGTCTATGTATCCAGGTGTGAGAATCTTCAGTGCTGGATTATAAACCACTCGGTCAACCCTGTGGGACAGGAGATGGCCCAGAAACATCAGCAGTGATTCTATTACTTTCTCAGAGGGTCAAGTCCAGCCTGAGTCTGAGAAACCTCTGCACACTGATTTGGGAATCGAGTTTTGTGTGGTACACAGCTCATCAAGGATTAAAATGTAATAACGGCGTTTATAATGGATTTAAGGGGAAAAAAACCACATTCCCTTCATGCATAATTTATTCCCTCCATGTGTATCTATATAGCTGAAAATGTGCTGTGTTAGCTGTGAAAACTGCACAGCTAGGCGAAGGGAGAGAAAAATGCCCACCCATCCTCTTCATGTGACGGGTCAAAGAGACGCTGCAAATCGTCAGATGCTGCTGGCCCTGATGAAAACGTCAGTCATTTCGGTCTGAGCTCTTTCTCAGAAACCGATCGCAGCTCTGGTTTCCAGGGCTGTGTCCTACCGAAGTGGCAGCCCCCAGATAACCAGTACGGCAAACATCACCCGGCAACATGGGCAACCTGGCTGCCCTCTGCCTTGCACCGTGTCATTGTATTTATTTGAGCAAGCTGGGCTGGCAGAGACACCCAAACCCTTTGGTTTCACATCCAGAGAGTTCAAGCTGATGCTGTGCAGATGGATGAGCCACAACTGCATCGCGCAGACCCGTGTGTGGCAATTTAATGTTGGGGGAGATGCGGTGGCTGCTGAGAGTGTCACCTGGCAGGTGGAGATGGAAGCCACCGTGGGGAGAGCTGGGGACCAGAGGGCTCGTCTCTGGTCTTGCTTGCACAAATTAATTTTCTCCTCCCTTCCTTCCCTGCCTGGCAAGACGTTTAGTTCAGTTCTTCTGGGGTTTAGTGACCTCTCTCTGACCTGGTAGCTGGGTCTTAACATGCCCCAGGGAAAAGGGAACCATAAATTTACCTTCACTCACTAAAATAAATTACAAGAAATTAATGTCCCATAATGAGACAATTTGTCATTGCTGATAGGCCTGGCTTTAACGGAGGGTTTTAAAACAGCACCATTAATTTATATGGCTTTGCTATTTAATATTTAAATAGGATGAATCTTGCTATAAAGGCAGTTTATGTGGAAAGCAGGCAAAGAGAGGGGGAGGAAAGGAGCAGGGGTGCATGTGTGTCTAGGGAGCACAAAACTGTCTCTCAAACGAGAGATGGGTTTAGTTCTATAAATCTGGCTGATATATGTAAACTCCTCTTGGGAAACAGGCTGAGACCCCATAGAAGTTAAGGGTGACAAAGTATTCCCTAAAACCAGGAGCATCGTATCTCCAAGGGCCCATCCTACACACCCAACGAGGTGCTGCCTCCTGATTTCCAGATACTCCAAAGTTTGTCAGCTCCACGACCATTGGCTTCTGGTTAGACCACGAGGAAAACCAGAACACGGGACATTTCTGCCAGCAGGGAAATCAGAGCTGCCTGTAATGTTGACTTTCCTCCCCACTGCCTCTCACAGGCTTCACAGATGCAGAGAGAGCTGCATCGCTTAAACACCCAAACTAGTGGAGGTCTGAATTCCAATCACATTTACTTCTTACACTTCATTCTAATTAGAAATAATTTTGGTGGCATGTCCTACATTACACTCATAAATTATTTCAATACCCAAGAACATTTAGCTCAATGCCTTCTTAGAATCTCACTGCTTATGAAACAAAGGTAAAGCCACTTCATTAAAACTATTGTTCTCCAAGAAATGCCATCAGACTTCATTTACTGCAGTGAGTTATCACGTACGAGGACAATATGAAAATGCCCTGAAGAGCCTGACCTAGAGCATATATAAAGTAATCTTTGCAGCGTGGATTTTCTGCTACTTTCGTCAGCGCAATATCTCAACAAGAGCCTTGTGCTGCTGCGGTGTCCTCCTCACAGCAGAAGCCCAGCAACCTCCTGCTGCTCAAAGGTGTTTCATCCAAAGGCCACCCATACATAGGGATTCTCCAGAGGGGAAGAGACTTTTACCAGATGAGCTTTTACTTTCTCTCCTGATCCTCTGCCTTTCAAAGGAGGACATTTAGCAGCTCCTACAGTGCTTCAGGCGTTGTGAGAGGGCCTGGGCTGGCTCATCTAAATGTCCTAGCAAGTTGGCTGGACCATCCATGAGTCACTGAATTCATCTCCCCGGTAGAATTCACGGGAAAAAAAAAGTGTGACTTGTGAACCTGATATAATTCTGCACTGGGGTGAAAGGAAGTCTTTTCCAGTAAAAGTAATAGTGTCAAACTTCTGGCCTGGGATTCGAAAGGCCAAGATTTCAGTTCAGAGCCCTGCGCTTCTCTGGAGAGGGCAGAAGAAAAATAACCTTGGACTTCAGAAACGTTCCTCTTGGAAACATAATGGGAAAATACCCTTGTCACATGTTTCAACTGGAACAAAGCATTTCGTTTTGAGGAAAAAGGCGTTGGGTCAAAATATTCTGTCTGGCTGTTCTTCTGGGACAGACGTGGAGCTGCTTCATTACTGCTCTCAAGGTTTTCTCTAATCTCAACTTTGTCCAGTGACGATCGTGACACTGGTGCAGTATTTGAACCCCTTGTTTCACACATCAGAAAGGCTTTTCACACCTAGCCGCACGTTACATGGCACATTGCAAATTTAATCTCAAACATCTTGCTGTTAAGATGCTGAAACTAATTGAGGGGGGGACCATCTCCAACTCAGAACTCATTTCACGTACTTTCAAGTTGCAGGGCGAGCAATTTGCCAACCTAAAGTCTGCACTTCACATTTAGTGCTCAAGTTAAATTGGATTAAGGTAGGAGTGATTTTAACGGTGAAACACATTTAAAATTAAGATCCCTATTCTGAACTGGCTTAATCCACTTAAATTTCCTGCGGGGAATTCGGAGGCTCTTATCCCAGAACAAAGGCGTACCCACTGGGAATTAATAGCATGTGGTATCCTGTTTTCACACCTTCTTTCAGGTGGTGTTTAAGGCTCATTCTGTCATTCTGTGAGTATCTTCAGCAAATAAAATACTTTATAAAATTGAATCAGTGCTTTGAGATGTCTATTTTCCTTGTAAATCCATGTCCGATACGGCTGTATCAGAAACAAAGGCAGCGAGTCCTCATCTGGTTCATGTTCATCTGATTTTTATGGCATGTTCCTCGACAGAGAACTTTACCATTTTCTCTTCAGCTTGCACACCAACTCTATTACTCTTTGGGGCCAAAGAATCAATGAGCTTAATGGAGCTGACATCCCATTTATTTTTATGGGATTTAACACAGTGAAAATCACCGTTTCAGGTAGTAAAATTCCACGTCTGACCAAAACATTTTCTACTGGGTTCCAGCCTCCTCCACCCCAAAGTGCAGATAAGGCCTGAAGCTTCAGAGAAAGGGCAGAAGCACTCATAATGCGCTTAGCCAGCTGTTCAATGAGCAAAAGCAAATTCATTCCTCTTCCCTTGCAAGTGTTCTTATGTCCTGAAGCATGAGGTTTCATTACCCTTATCATAGCCTTAGTTTGCAGAGCATCAAAGTTTATTAATGGTCATAAAATTACCTATTGCTGTTTCATCTGTAACCACTGTATTTCTTTTTATGGCAAGCTCGTTCCACACTTTGATTACCCGGAGCACTTGCAGAACAATGCTGTAATCCTGCAGGTTGGAGCAGCAGTCATTTTATTCGCATTATCTATGTGCACAATATAATATAAGCAATAATCTTTGCCTATTATTCCGACAACACAAAATCCCATTAAGGTCAACGGTTCAAGATCTCATTTGACTTTGGTGGAACATGGGCTCATTAAAAGAAGGCACAAATGCCACCTGAGGGGGACTCAGATCATCTCTGGAAATGGGAGCAGAAGGGCCGTATTCTTCTCCCTTTTCACTCCCCACCACTGATATTAACAGAAGGGAGTATTTAGCAAGATTTCCACACTACAAGAAATCCCATTCTGGGGGAGTTTTCCTTCAGTTCCCAGAAGGGTTAACATGCCCAGGGCCAGATTTTCAGAGCTGTTTCAGGCAAGTAGTGTTTGGCTGGACCACACAGTCAACGTTGGTAACAGCAGAGTACCTGCACATGCTACATCAAGGGAACAAAGTGAGTTGGGGAGTATTCCAATAAATCAAGTACTTTTGGATAGACCTTTCCTGGTAACGTCTGGAGGACTTGATGACCTAAACGATGCAGGCTTGTCACTGGTGTGAATTCTGTCAAGGACACATGGGCAGCGAGGGGTGAACCAGCTGCAAGAGGACAAGCATCATGCCTGCGTGTAGGGGAAGAGAGACCCAACAACTACGTCGCAGTTACCTGGTTCAGATCCAACACACACAGAGAAAATCAAACCTGGCCTCTGTAAGCATCTAGAGGGTAACGAGGAGATGAACGACAGCCAGAATGGATTTGTCAAGAACAATCCAATCTCCTCTCATGACAGGGCCACAGGCTTTGTGTGTAAGGGAGAAGGGTGGGCTCTTGTGGTGCTTTGGATGTTGTCCCACACTGCATGTTCAAAAGCAAGGTGGGAAGACGTAACTGGCTACTCAATGAGCCCAAAACACTTTTAAAAAGCCTGTTCAAAGAGTAGTTAACCATCCTCCGGGCTGTTTGAGGTAGAGAAGGGACCCACCTTGAACCTGGTGCTACGTGGTATGTTTATTGCTCACTTTGATTACGAACTGAAAAGCATTTAGGTTAGGTGTGGAGGAAGCTACAAATGCTGCCATGCACGATTAGTTAAGGAGAGTGCATTAATAATTGAAATACTATAATACTTACATACTATAATAATTGAAATACTATCTCAGGAAGGAAGTGGCTCGTTTCTGCTCTGTGGAAGAGAACCAGAGAGGGACGGTGGATTGCACAGTCAGCATCAGTAAGAAGACGTCCTGGTGTGTACAGGAGAGTTGTGGGAAGACACGGGAGGAACCTTCTTGATTTGTTCAGCCCTGAAAGGCCTCAGCTGAAGTTGAGAGTACATGGATGGACCCAGAGAGGATGTAGACATGCTGAGGGTAGCAGCAAGAAAATCCAATTTGGGGAAGGAGTGGATGAGCCGGGGCTGTGTAATCTGCAGAAAACTGACCAACAGGAACAGGATAATCACCTGCAAATATATAAAAGAAAAATAATGAGAGGAAAGGGGTGAGCCATGGTCCATCATCTTTGGAGACAGAACAAGAAGTAACGGGTTCCTCCATCAAAGAATATTCAGATAGGCATTCTGAGAGCCTTTCTGATAGCAATAATGACACAGCAGTGAAACAGGTTGTGGAGCTGATTGACTGCAAAATCTCAGTTTCTAGAGGTTTTTAGAAGCAGGTTATATGAATATCTGCTAATAAGAGTTTCTGCAGAGCAGATCTTATGTTGTAGCTGTGACTAGATTAGATGTCTTCAGTCCTGTCACTACAAGACTGCTCTCATATATATAAAATGTCATTCTTAGTATTAAAATCCATGTAAGATGGATGATGTTATATATTTATATATTCCAATTTGTAAATATACACCTGAATATTAAGCTTTATATTCGCCAATCACATAGAAGCCTATATCTAATGACTTTTTTTAAGAAAATATGTAAGTTATTTGAAATGAGAACATCAGCATTTTAAATTTCTCAGGAAAATATCACTGAAATCAGTGATGAAGGATTTTATTTTTAAAAAATAATAGAAGCGACCCTGCATTTTCCGATAGGAAATAGATCAGTTTGAAGCATGGTCACCCTAATTCCCAGCAATTAACTCTGAATGGCCTCCAGGGATTTTTCTACTGTAAAGAAGAGAGTTAAAACGCTAACTCACTACTTTCTCTGAGTCTTTATATGTGACTTATTACTGTCATTAGCAGATCCTTATCATTGCACGGATATGGATGAAGTAGGGAAGTGTTAGCTCCTTGGAGGGAAGCTTCCCAAAGCCCCAGAGGGGCTGGAAATCCATCACCACCTTCACAAATTTTTGCCCCCGGATTTTACAAGCAAAGAAACAAAATCCTGCGGAAGAGCAGAGTCTGACTTAAAGGTTATAGGGTGAAAAGCAGCTGGGCACCCAGGGCAAGCGCAAACTCAGAATGCTCCTTCTAAACAACAGAGGGTGTGGGAGGCTGCACAGGGGCATGAACTCCGGGATGAGTCTGTAGAAGGGCTGGGAAGAAGGTCAGATCAGGGTTATGATTTTCATCCCCCCCCTCCAGCACAGAAACAACTTGCTTATGCATAGGAGAGGCTCATTGCAAACATCATTTCATCCCTCCAGCTTTCTCAGGAACTGAAATTCATCACCAGGCAATGCAAGCCCAGGGGGCAGAGGGGTGAAATGCCACTGCAGAGGTCACCGAGTGAATTACTGTCAAGCCCAGGGATGGAGTTCACGAGGTCCCTGTGTCCGCTGTACTGCTCATGCTGCTGCTCTGGGCTGATACTTGATGTAGTTTATTAACAAAGGGCCAAGGCTAAAGTTCAAAAGCAAGGAAGTAAAAGGAGAAGGAACAATTAGTAAGGAGAAGGAACAATTGGTGTTTACTAGCAGATTTTCCAGCTTCTGTTTCTGTGATTTTTTTTTTTCTCGTGCTTACTGCTTCTTCTGCCCAGCTGAGAGACAGAAACGACTATTCCTTCCTTCGAGGACCTACCCAATATTTTATTCTAAAGAGTGACCTGCAGGCAAGTTTGCCTCTCCATCACTTCTGCAATAGAAACAACCCAGTCAGCAGAGATCTCCCAGCCCTGGGAAAAAGAAAAGAAAAAAAAGGATACAGAGCCTCAGGGTCCCTTCTTCACTGACCTTTTCCCAGTCTTTTCATTGCGTCCTACCTCTACCGTACCAATTTCTGCCGCTGTCTTTTCTCCCACACTCAGGGAAGCAGCACAAGTGCTGGCCTAGGCTGCTTCTGTACATGCTGCCGATCTCATCTTTCTGGGGATGCACGGAAAGAGCTGTGGGATCCCCACGGAGGCAGGAGATGGGTCAAGAAGGATGGATAATGCAGAGAGAGAACCTGAGGGGTTCGATTTTACTGCGTTGCACTGGGGCTGGCACAGCTCGTACCACCTGCCTTAGGAAGATCACTGCTGAGTGGCCCTGATGTGGCCCAACAAATGCCAGCACCACCTTTAATTCCACGTTGCAAAGATCACCCATGCATGAGCAAAACTCTCTTAAGAAAGCTTTGGAGAAAATTTACTCTTTTTTTTTTTTTCCAGCTAATTTTCACTCCTTGCCACCGGGCACCATAGTGGTATAAGCATGGATAGGAAGGAGAGAAAAGCAATGCATGCACTGTTCTAGAAATGATGTAAGAGGATGTGTTCACACTGCAGGGAGGCCTGTGAGGTTGGGGGACTGAACGTGGATTTTTTTTTACGGCAGCAGGAGCCTGGTTTTAGCTCCATGCCTGCACAAGGCTCCCCACATATTGGGCGACTGCTGAGGAATGGGACGTTTCTATTCCATGGCTCACCAAGCATTGGCCAGATATCAGAGTATACAAGAGCGGAAACTGAGGCACAGAGGGAAGTCTCTGAGGCTTAGAAAATCCCAGGTGTCCAGATTGCGATTCCTAGCTATGCAGGGAATCACTCTTTCAAAGTCTTTACAAGCTGGAGGCAGGAAAGAGTGGGGAAGAGCAACAGAAATGGAAGTTCTGATCTCCTTGTTCCTTTCATGTCCTACCTGTGTCAGACTTCCCAACCTATTTTCTAATGCTCCCGTGACAATAAAATCATTGAAAACTTGAGAGCAGCGCGGTAACTGCAGAGCTGGCCGGCACCACTTTGTTGCTTCTGCCCCATCCATGTAAATCCACCTGTAGCCCCTCACAAATACTTTAAGCTCTTTAGTTATTCTGGGTTTGTGCAGCCTCGGGAGAATTCCTTCGCACTAATGAATATGGCTTTTACCGAGATTACTATTATCACTTTCCAGAAGCCTTTTACTCACTTGAAGCATCTCATCTCTTGCACTGGGGTTTGCTTGCAAGGAAACCTGGAGCCTGTATTTCTGAGGAGTCCCTGCACAAAGCAGCCAAGATAAGATGCAGACAAACACCCACCGCTCGCACAAATCCGGACTGACTCCAGCGCTTGGTATCTGGACCTACTGATGTCTGCTGTATCTCAGCCCAGAAAAGGATCTTCACTCTGTCCTTCCTGCGGCTTTGAGGAATAATCCAAAGATCAGCCCCTGATTGTTCCAGCCATGAAAGGACGTAAACGACACAGCGCAGCTGCTCCAAAAACTTTGTAGAATTCCTCCCTGCCTTCCTTTATTCAGCTCCGTTTCTAAGGTTGCAGCCTTCATGAGAAAGGTGAGTTGCCCTGGCAACATCTCAACACTCTGCCTGGACATAAATTACCTGTCAGTCTGCGAGAAAAATGATGAACTGGATGAATCTACAGGGTTTCTCCTTCTAAACCAGTGGTTTTTTCGTTTCCTTCCCCCAGACAACTAAAGCAGTGGTGATTAAACTCCCTAGTAAAAAATTTTATAAAAAGAGGTGGAATAGCCCATTTCTGAGAATCCAGTGAATGTCTGACTGTCAGTAACCAGCAGAGCCCCAGAGGAAGGTCCTGCCCTTAGAGGCTCTGGGCCCACAAGGGTTGAAGGTGGTTGAGGGGTGGGGAGACAGGATGGTCCGAGGGGAAGGAAAAGGGAGCTGGAGCAGCTGATTTCTGCTCCAAGAGGAGCTGCAGGACAGTTGGGGCCGATCGGGGTAGGACAGCTTGATATTTTCTGAACCTTAAACCCTGGTTTAAACCCTGCAGCCAGAGCATCACAGGCTCCACAGCCTGTCCTGAATTTCTGCCGGCGCCGGAGGTGATGCATCTTCTCCCTGCCCAGTGCAGCACAAACTCCTCGAGACAGCGTTTGGAAAGCCATAAGGATGCTCAATGCCTTCGAGGGAGGTCCATCTCTCCATCTTCCCGGCCCTCCCTCTCAAAAAGGAGAGATCTATGTGCACCCCGGAGCATTTGCACCACTTGCTGACCAAGAGCGGGCAGGCACAGGCTCAGTGAGGTTAGGGAGGTAGGGAGGAGCTCCTACTCGAGCACAGGGAAAGCCTTGCTCTCCACACCAGCAATGGCTGCAGTCCTCAGGCCGCAAATAATTCAAGAAAATTTACGTAACCATAAATGTGGCGTGTTTGTGTGTCTTTGTGAGATCTCCCAGGCACCCTGGTCAGGTCACAGCATCTGCTGATGTCCAGATCCTCTGAAAAAACATTAAAAGAATATAAATCACCTATAGTTTCTTATCTAGAGCTGAGTGTTTTCTGTTTGCAGGAGGTCCTGAGGTCGTCTGTGGAGAGAGGAGGGAAACGATGCACTCCCTTGGACACACAGAGGAGGGTGATGCCCCAAAGTCTCTTACAGCTCTGGGCATTTATACCCCATTATCCCCCTGCTTGGGGGCACAGAGCCACTGCCAAGAAACCCTGAAAGCCAGGCGACCAAAACCCAGCATGTCCTAATTCAGGGCAGGAGGATTAAAAGATCCCAAAAGAACGATGTGCCCAAGAGCCATCGACATTCACGGGGAGTGAAAAATTACAGCTTAAATCTGCAGTGAGTGTTCCCGCTGCTGCTGGAGTTTGGATGTCAGGAGCATTTCCACGGTGTCCCGTAGCATGCAGGGAGATTTCAGTCCTCAACACAACTACTTTCATGGAGTTTAAATCTGAAAGTATCTTGCTATTCTGGGTGGGTTATTTTTTATTTTTTTTTTTGGCCTCTTGCATTTAGTAAGAAGAGAGAAAGAAGGGAGATCAGCACAGATGCTGTCAGCCTGCTGCTGGCGGGGTGGACAGCATTTGAGTCATGATTTTGTTCTTAATTTCAAAGTGAATTTAATAGGTCACTTAATACTGAATGAGTAAGTAGAAGAATGTCAAGAAGAAGAAAAACAGAGCCCAGAAGCAACATTACGGATATTGAACCTTGTGCATCAGGGCTTTCTGCAGCCCAGCTCCTAGGCTTTCCTTCAATGACAAGAAACAAAGGTGTTTTCCTCCTCAGAGCTAATTAATTCCTAATGAGTTCAGCACAACAAGCCATTTTGCACACGAGTCACCAGGTCAAGGCAGGGCTTGCCTGGCCTGCATCTCTGCCTGAAAACCACCTCCTCCCTTCATTAGGAGCTGATCCCACGGTGCAATAGCTGATTCAAGTCACGTCACCACTTTCCTTCTGGGAGCACAAGCCTGGAGCAACGGGGACGAAGCTTAATGAGGAGGATGAGGGACAACGTTCCCCATCTGCCCAGCGTAAGAGATGGAGTGTTTCAGGTCCCCTTTTGGAAGCAGTTGGTGCCAGCCCCGTTGCAGCCCAGCCGCCGGGCCGGGCAGGCGGCAGCTTCGATGCCATCTGGTCATTTCTAGGGGGCAAGAAGCAGGAAAAAGGAAGTAGAAGTGATGGCACTGCCCAAATGCAAACACGACAGATAGGCAGGAGTGATGAGGTGGAGTAGAGGGATATTTTCAACCAAAGTTGTTTGTTCTTTTTAATGAAAAATATTTTTTTTTGTTTCAAAGAAAGGCTTTGGGAATGCATCTTCTTTTAACTACCCTGTCTGTGAAAATAAAATGAAACATTCTCCACGGACATCCCCATGCCCACTCCTCCTTTTTTCTGCCAATGGCAGCGGGAAAGGACCAAAACCTGAAGGAAACAGGGCAACATTTCATGAGTTGATGGTCTTTTTTGTGACCAGTTTTATTTTTCTATAAGAAAAAGGAGAGCAACTGCAGCTTTTTGATGGAAGAAGATTATTGCAGACTCTCCTGTAAAAATCAACTTGTGCGTGTTGGCCAGCTCCTACTATAGGACATGAAATTTTTTTTTCCTCATTCCATTCTCCATAAGTGCTGTTGAATCCTGTTAATAGGAAACTGAGGCAGGGAGAGTGAAGGTGAGATATAAAGTCAATGCAGTAAATCCTGGGCAGGAACAGAGCCAAGTAGAGATTCGCTTACTCTGCAGACAGGTAAAGGTTCATTATTCAACTGTTGGTTTTAATCTGGTCTAATGGGGTCCATCTTCTCCTTCTGTTCACTCTGCCCCTTCCAGATTTCTCTCCAGACGGGTGGGAACATAGGGACACATCCTCTCACATGAATCATCTCCATCACCCACTGGGTGAGCAGCAGAGCCCTGCAGGGCTCGTGGGCACAGGCATGAGGTGAGCACAGCCCTCTTCAATGGTTGCAGCAAAAAAACCACTCACCAGTCCCGTCAGGGCCCCGTACTGGGAGGGAATGTTTATCGGCCGTGACAGCCTCTGTCTGATAGCATAAGGACCAGCAGAGTGATGGGTACAGCCTTTTCTTTCTGTAGCTCTGAGGAGCGTTTTGCTGTTTAGTTGGCATTAAGGCAGCCGGATCACATCTGCTGCAGTCTTTAGAGCCCGTTACGGCAGCCGGCAGCCATCCCTCGGGATGAGCAAGGCAAGTGCTCCCAGATAATGTTTCAGGAGGCTGCCAGGGCACGGTCCCCATGCCAGGCATCCTCTGACCTGCTCTAGCAAGAGGCGTCAATGTAAGCTTCAGCTGGGAGCTGCAAGCATAGAGCTAAATGAAAAAGCTCAGAAATCCTTGGGGAACCACCAAAATCCCTGAAGCTGCGCATGCTCCAAACTGTCGCCGTGCAAATTATTCACCACGACCCAAAGTCCAGCAGGAGCAGCCCCAAACAGCGCAGAAGCACAAATCGGTGCTCCCATGGAACATCAGCACTGCCCCATCCCTTGAAAATGCCCCTCGCCGTGGGTGGAAAGGGCCACCTGAGGCTTTTGGGGGCCAGCACCAGAGTAATTGCTTGCATTTAGGAGCCAGACGGGATATTTATAGAAAACCATTAAAACAAATCCAATCTTCTTACGTCCTCTCTCATACGCCGTTCATTACATTTCATTTGCTCTTGAAAGCAGCCTGTGCCTGCGCCCGAGGACATCACGCTGCAGGGACCAGATCGCGTTCGTTTTGTTTTTATCTACATCTGGTAACTAGGTTAAAATCTAAAGTAGGACTAATCAGGCTAAAAATAACGCTGCTCCCACCACAGGATGAGGCCATCATTACCGTTCATATCACCCCTAATGTTACAGTGCTCCTGACACCTGACAAATAGCATAGCTTTTAAAGGTAGTTTAATAAAATTGTTAACTTTCCCCAAGCTCTGCCTTCTCGACGCGCTCATTTGTATTTATGCCCTGTATCAGACACTGTGCTCTGCAGCATTTCAGGCCAGCACTAAACATCACAATCATCTTGGGATTATGAAAACTCTTAGAGCTGAGATTTAGTTGAAAAAAAACCCAGTACTGCATTTTAAGTTTCTCTAAGAGGGGGGAGAGGTTATCTAGGATGGGCGAAACTATCCTGTGTCTGGACTCAGGGTGCTGGGGTAGGTGCATCTTTGATTCCTCTCAGTAAACCCTCTCATCTTAGATTCTTTCACCCCAAATTTCTCTATAGTCTTTACTGATTTCAGCTCGCTGGCTTCTCTAGACTTGGCTGAGAGGCAGAGAGATATCCCACAGCCCTGGCCCTGGCTGACCCAATGGTACATTTCATACCATCAATTTTCCAACCATTTTGTACTTTTCAGGAGACACCTACCAGCAAAACCAGAGGAAAATCCATGGGTACCAGCAACGCACTGGACTGAGCAGCACACGGCCAGCCCTGAGGCAGACATGCTGGATTTTCCCTGTGTTTATACAGCACTGAGCACGGGTGAGCCCCTGCCTGACTGTGAATTGTCACAGTCCCCTAAAATCCACATTTTCTCCTTGTCTTTGAACCTGCTCTTAGACGGAGCCCTCCTCAGCTAACCAGAGCAGACCTGCATACTGAGATTTCAAGCTGCTACATACTTAGGAGCCTCTTGTGTCCTTGGATATAAACAGTTTCAGGAACAGAGCCAAATCACACCCCAGGCCACAATTTATTGTGTTTTTTTAAGAAAACGGGAGTGTAATTGATCTCTGCACAAACTCTCCAGAAAAACCAGCTCCATGCAAGCCTTATCTCAGTCCTACTTACAGCATCTCAACATAATGGGGGCTATTTATGTCCCTGCCTCCTCTAAAATAAAACACATTCTTTAAGCCATTTGCAAGCGAGATCATCTCTGTTTCTTCAGCAAATGTATAAATAATGATAATGCAGCTAGAAACATGCTTTATAACTAGGTCTTTGGCAGCACGGGGAGTTGCATCAGTCTGTGCAGATGTTCAACCTTCACGGACAGGCACATGGTGCCTCTTCATTATAGTCCAAAAGCCCTTGCAGGGAGGAGATATTTGTATTCCTGCCCCGGCTCGGCCTCCCGGGAAGACTTGGTCCCCGAGAAACACAAACGGGTCTTATTCCTTTCTCTTTATCTCCCACTAGAGATCACCGCCTGACTCTCCAGAGATGCCAAACACTTCCAAAGCAAGCATGGACCCATCCTCTGCCCTGCATCCCCGTTCACAGCTCAGCACCGGGCAGGATTGCTCACTTGCCAAGCACAGGCAGGGAGGGGATTGTTTTTTAGTGTGGGGATGGAGTGGAGCAAGCAAAGGGTAGTAAAATAGAATTACCAACACTTGCATTCACTTACATTTCACACAGCCTAGCAGATTCCCTGCTCCTGGCAGAGCTGTGTTAACCTGCCCTGTACAGCAGCGGAGGAGAGATGCTAAGAGCCCAGGGGAGGCAGACGGGAGCCAGGGGCCCTCAGGATGCTTAAATTAAAACAAATCATGAAAAAATATTCGTGATTTCCCTTCTGATGACAACTGTTTTCCTTTAGAGATCACACATTGTTCCATCCTTCATGATTTGCCCACCGACCCAAAGCCATCTGCAGCGAAGCCAGAGTTGACCCTAAAGTCCCAAGCTGGGTTTCAGGTTTCTTTAACATTGCCAAATATTTCTGTTGTCTCTTTCTGAATTTTGCACTTAGCAGGAAACAGTTTGTTCCCCAGGAGAACGCTTAAGATCACATTTGGCATATCCCAGTCGTGCCCCACTGCACTCATCAGAATAAGGAGCACAGCCCTTTGGGGAACGGCTTCTCCGTCAGTGCAGGGATAAATTAGGCAGGATACAAATTGCCCCCAACTCCTGCACACCCTGCACTGCTGGGAATGTAAATGCATATTAGCAATGGAGTTATCAGCAGAAGTGCTAGCAAGAGGTCTGGGAAGGGAAGGATAGAGAAATTCTTGATTTAATTAAGGCGTAGCCGGGAAAATGCATATTCGGACGAAACCTCTGGGGAAAGCAATTTGTAGGAATAATATACATTTTCATAGTGTGGAGAGCCTCTGGCTGACATCACATATCCTGCATTGAAAGTGTTAGTCAACAGCTACCCACGATCACAAGTCACGTCAGTGCTCGTTGTCACACCTCGGGGATGAGCAGAGAAGAGGCAGCGCAGGGCTGGGATGGAGGAGACTGCAGGAAGGCATCGGGGTGCAGGGCAGGTCCACAAAGTCACAAAGGCACCACACGCCCCAGGCTGTCACCTGCTGCTCTCGTCCAAGGTAAAACACATGTGGATGTTGTCCTCTTGCTGACCCGGACCTGCTCCCAAGGTATGAGACAGGGCAGAGATGCTCTTCCATGTGGACCTGGGGTGAAAGTTTAAGCAAAAGACTTGCAGTATGGAGGAGACACGACCCAGTTTCCTCACCCTGGGAAGTGTGTTTCATCCCAGATTCAGATTTTGCCCATTATGGTTCATTTCCTTTCTCTGAGCACTGCTGCAGATTGTGCAGGAGTTGATGGCCAGCGATGGAGCAGTGGGTTTTGGGAAACAGGCATCAGACTGTGGTAAGGATGGAACCAAAGCACAAAGGAGCTCCAGCATTAATGCCAGTGCTTTGGTGCTAAACAAGACAGCACCTGTAGATACATTTTTAACGGTGGGTGGAAAAAGGCTGGAAATAAACAATGACCCTAACACTGATAAAAGCAGATCTACCCTGGGAATTTCTGCCTTGGTTGCACAAGCAAGAAACACACGCTGGTCAGAAGGTCATAGCAGCAGAATAATTGACAAGGATGAGCAAAACCTAGATGCTCGTGCTCAGGGAGTTCTGCCTGGGGGACTTGCAGGCTAGCATGGTTTTACTTGCTGCTGTTGAGGCTCTGGGAAGCAAAAGCCCTTTGTCACTTTTGGGGTGTACAATGCCGAGAGGCTGAGCTTTGCAGTGACACCAGATGCTGTGACGTCTGCAGCCTGACAGCTGCAGGTCCTACACACATACACAGTGTGGGAGCCCAGTTCCTGCCTTTCCTATTTGCTCACTGGGTGGATAAAACCCACTCTGTGTCTGGGTTTGATTTTTGAGTATTCTCTCCCTCCTCTGTGCCTGAAGCTCTCACTGGCTGCAGCAGCAAGTCCAACAAGTAATGTTTCTTCAGCACAAAGATAGGCACCCCTACTTCTAAACGAACTCAGCAGAAAAACAAGCAGAAAAAAAAACCCTCAGTGTGTCAACCTGCTTTTACGAATCCAGCCCGTGGAGCGCAATTAAGAACAAGATCTCTCAGTGGTGGCTTTTCCAAACCCTCTTGCATTGCTTTTCCCTGCCTGGCAGGAGGGAAGAGAAAACATCAGCCTTCTCTGGTGCAGCGCTTGATCATGAACTAATGCGCAGCTCGGAGCCGAGACAAGGGAACTGAACCAAATCTGATTAATTAGAGTACCCAGACAGGCAGAATCCTTCCCACGCTCCTATCAACACAGCAATAGAGATTGTATTTTACCTTCACTTCCCAGAGAAGGAAGGACTGATATCCTCCGGGGATGGCTCTTATGCCTGCACCACCGCTGGGGCACTCGGCTCGGAAGCAGGGCACGGGCAAGGGAAGACTCACAGGGATGCTGACGGCTTTCCATTGCTAGACGTGGAATAAAATACACAATATACAAGTCCTGCTTGAGACAGGAGCTCAGATCCACTTTCAGAGTGGGCAGAAACCTGTCTGCTGCCAAGTGATCTGCAGGAGGCAGATCTGAAGGATTTGCTATCCTAGTGTCTCACGGACTGCAGTCACATCCCAAAAACCAGCTCTGTGGGGAAAGCAAAGACTGTGGATAGAATCATAGAACTGTCAGGGTTGGAAGGGACCTTCAGGATCATCCAATTCCACCGCCCTGCCCTGGGCAGGGACATCCCCCACTAGATCAGGCTGCCCAGAGCCCCATCCAGCCTGGCCTGAAAAACTCCCAGGGACGGGGCTGCCACCCCCTCTCTGGGCACCCTGTGCCAGGGTCTGCCCACCCTTATGGGAAAGGTGAGAAAGATGTTCCTGTTGTGCTGGACATGTAGCACCATCAAAGGGCTCTTCGCAGATGTGGTAGGAGAGATGAGATCTACTTTACAATTTTTGCAGCATACGTAATCCTAAATAGCCCATGTATGCATTTACACTAACGAATTGGGCAATGCTCCTGCATGTGCCCTGAAACAGGGCTGTCTATTCTGCTAAAGTGATAAAATGGTCCCAATAATATTCCCAGCAAACATCTGGGTTGCTGGGAAGTAGACGTCCCTGCTAGATGTCCCTGCTTAGGAAGATAAAGCTCCCATCCTGAGTTATTCTCAAGCTGTGCCAAATCATCACCTGGGACTGCACTTGTTGGCACAGGCCAGTACCACACCGGGAAGCCCGTTGACAGTTACAAAGTCTACTTGTGGACAGGTCATGCTCAAGAAATGCCCTGTCCCTGTCCCTTTTACCAGCATAGTTGAAGGCAGATGGAAGAAAGGCAACTGGCCCCTATTGCTACCCCTCCCTGGGGAGATTTAGAAACTATTTGCAGCCACCGTGGGTGCATCCACACCTTCCAGCAAGTTTATTCCATCAGCTTGTCTTCAGCCCACAGGAACATGCCAGCACAGTGGCCCAAGAACAAAGCAGGTAAAGAACAATAGGAATTCATTAAGCAGCACAGCGTGCTCCGGCAAGCGAGTGCTGGGCAGTGATTTCACTCCATCCCTAAGGTTTGTGGAGCTATTAAGAGATAATTTGGTCATGTGGTAGGAGAGGCGACTTGTTCAGCTTTGAGTCTGTTGATTTGTTTTGGAGGTTTTTCTCTTTTCTTCCTCCCAGCCGTTTCTGATTTCTCTTGCAAGCTCTTTCTACATATCTGTGTTAATTTGTTAATTCAGATTTGTTGACTTGGTTTATCCTCTGCCTTGGCGTGATGCCATAAAGGCACTAACAGCATGCATGGCATAAGTCTCCCAAGGGGGCTGGAAAATTCACATTATTGCAGCCCAACCTGAAAGGAGTTCAATTTCTAGAAAATGCTGACTGTCCCAAACCTGAGATACCCACAGAGTATTCCTTTTGAAAATGTTAACATTAAGAGTAGTGCTGCTCATGGCCTGCTAGTTGCATCAGGGAATTGTCCATTTTTATAATGCTCTCTGGGTCTTTCTAGTCTGCAAAATTTAGTTAGCAAACTTGCATTAGACTTTTTGTTCGTGTTCCTGAAGAGCAGCTCAAACATGACATAAATAATAGATCTGAGGGCTACTTAACCAGTTCTTAAAAACTTCCAGGACCGGCAGTTCCTTAACTGCTCTCGAGCAGCTTGAGTCTCATCCTTTAAAGCAAAACCTATTTGTTTCCAAAGTCACAAATTACCACAAAATTGTCCTCCATTTCAAACTTGATACAGGACTGCAGTGTCTCTGAAAGCAGGCAGCAGTCCTTGTGTGCAAGCAATGAACTTCTTAATGACGCCTGTAGCTAAAATGGCTTCTCTGATATTTATTGTGAAGGTCTTTGGGACAGCTGGGTGACAGAAGCATCGTGCAGCTGCCAAGAGCAGGAGAACAGCGATGAGAATAGGTGTCTTAACTTCATCCTGCTCTGCAGAGTGGTACAGCCAAGCTGGCAACTGCTTTCAGAAATTGTGATTTGTGGGGGGTTAAGGAGGCTCTGGAGAGCCACGGAGGAGAGTCACGGAGGCTCTGCTGAGGAAATCCTGGGGGAGTACACACGTATTTGGACAGCCTGTGCATGGGGCTGGACTTGGCTGTCACCACTATTGTTCACAGAATCACAGAATCACAGAATCACA
>NW_009734972.1:75047-89975 GCF_000703405.1 Apaloderma vittatum | reverse complement strand
CTGGCGCAACTTGAGGCCACTCCCCCTTGTCCTATC
Organism: Apaloderma vittatum; assembly: GCF_000703405.1. Classification (NCBI taxonomy): domain Eukaryota; kingdom Metazoa; phylum Chordata; class Aves; order Trogoniformes; family Trogonidae; genus Apaloderma; species Apaloderma vittatum. The sequence continues at coordinate 89,939 of NW_009734972.1, read as the reverse complement.
ATTACTAATTTGAGAGAAGAGACCAACCTCCTTTTAGGTAGGTGTAGAGGGCAATAAGGTCTCCTCTCAGTCTCCTCTTCTCTAGACTAAACAAACCCAGCAGCTCTTCATAGGGCATGCTTTCCAGCCCTTTCACCAGCTTTGTTGCCCTTTGTTCCAGCATTAGTCTTTTCTTTAGTTTTCCTCATTAAAAGACACATTTTAATTGTACAAGGAGGTGTGTACCTATCCCCTCCTGGGAGCACAACACCCACTGCATTTTTTTCTCGCTGCCCAGCCTGATCCCTCAAACCCCTCGCTGCTAGGAGACACTTCCAGAGTGCCAAAGCCTTGTGAGCACTTCCCTACAAATCGCCAGGCTGTGGAGCACTAAAACCCAGCCTTCAGCTTGCTTTCAACAGCTACAGCTCTGGAAGAGTCTAAAGGAACCCGCATCCTTCCCCTGGCCCCCTGGGATGCCCCATCTCTGCGGCGATGCTGGCTGTCAGCAGCTGCGAGCTGGGCTGCCTGACGTTCAGCCTCTTGACTTCCTCTTGTGGTGGAGTTTCTCCTTGTCGTCTTGACCCTGCTGGGTCCTTGTGTTTGATGAATTCCTGGCACTTTATTAACAAGAGATATCCAAGTGTGATAAAGGCCATTTTGCAGTGTTGGATGAGTTGCAAAGAAAAGCAGAATCGAATGTTGTCATCAAAGAGATGCTTAGCTACAGATTATAAGAGATCTTTACAGAGCAGCAAAGACCATCTTAAGGCGCGGAAATGGGACTCGGCAGATTGGGACTCATGTCCTTGTTTTGTCATGGACAACCTGTACGACTTTGCTGAGCGTGCAAAGGATCTGATCCTGCGAAGTGCTGGGCCCTTTTCTATTGATCCAGCAAAATTCAGCAGCCCCTGACACCCAGAATGTGACAAGAAGATTTACTGAACAGAGATCAGAGTCCTGACTGCCTTGATGGATCCATCCCTCCTGTGTCTCTGTTGTACATCCGCAGTAGCACATCTGCAGGAAAGAAACCACAGTGACTTTCCTCTGCTGGTCAGAAGGGACCTCTGCCTGTGGCTGTCAGACCATCTCACAGCCATCGCCAGAGTCACTCCGGATGCCCTCGCTATCTGGTTAACATTACCAGATATCTCATCTGGAGAAACCAAGGGACAAGACAGACTCTCCAAGAGCCAAGGAAGTGGCTGGTTTAGCTGTGAAATAGTCTCTGTCCCCTAGTTTTACACCCCGTCACCCCAAACACCAGACCTTCACACCTCGGTACTTGCAGGTAAGAATCCAAGACCAGTCACCACCCGGCTATAGGAGTCAGAAACTGCTGCAATCCGGGAGAAAAATGGACACATCCCACATCACCCGTCGCACATCATCCATCACATGTCACCCATCCCCACGCCAGGAACACCGCAGGCATGGGGGCTGAGGCAGCAGGAGTTCAGGGTGGTCTGAGCTCTCCCAGACCTTTTCCATTTTGTTTGCATGCAAGGTATTCAATTATATTCTTTCTGGTGTAGAGCTGGTGCATTACAGCTTTGCTGAATTAATGAACTGTAACAGTGCCCACTTCAGCTTTATCCTTGTCGTCTCCACCTCCGTTACCTGCTCCACCACCGGTGTTTCTGCTGTGCCTCTCATCTCTGCTGTCTTTTTTTCTCCAGCCTCTTCCTGCTGCATTTGCTAACGGGTAGTATTCCTCCTTTGCATTTCTAAGGGCTCTTTCATCCAGGGATCCCAATGCACCCAGCCTCCTCAATGCCCCTGCTCAGCAGACAAGGTAACATCATAATTCACACACACACGACTGAAGCACTGAGGAGCTAAAGGGATGCAGCCAAGATCAGAAGATGCGACAGCAGCAAGGGCGTGAAGCCTTGATGTGGTGCAGATTTTGAGCGCATTAACCCCTCAGAGGGTGTCAGCTTGGGCTGCAAGGACCAGGGGTGCTGCTGCCAGCTCCGCCCAGGGCTGTGCTGTGCCCAGGGGTGAATCGGGCTGGGCTTGCTGGGGCTTCGAGCATCCCACCCCTTTGCAGAGAGTAAATGTGCCCCGAGGCTTTTTCCGCAGCTGGGAGTTTGAGCTGGGATTTAAATCTTGAGCGACACGTCGGTGATGTAGGATCTGAAATCCCCAGCATTTTCCCAGAAGGTAAGCTCCTAAGGGACCAAGTAACATCACAGTTGTTGCTGTTGGAGAAGGAGGAGGTGGAGGAACCCGCTGGAGCAAATCCTTAACATGGTGTTGCTGCTGTCCCTCCTGCCAAACACCCAGCTGGCATCTCCACCTGTCTCCATCCTTCAATACAGAAATGGCCTTTTTTTTTTTTTTTTCATTCATAAGCCAGGGTAGTGAGCAAAAGTTAAGTCATGGCTGAAGTTCAGCCCTTCTTGTAAGGATGAGAAGTCAAAGGAAAAGAGAGGAATACTGCTAAAGAAGGAGAGAGAAGAGATTTTCTTCATTCCTAATGAAAAAGATAAAACAATTTCACAACTAATACAAACAAGGCAGAGAAACACAGATGAGAAGTAGGGGAGAAGGGTTGCACTGCTGTGATGAGTTGCAAGTACGCAACTAAGCAGTGTCTGGTGGAACTCAGCCTTGTACAATGAGGACCTGCAATGTCCAGGCTGGCAGGGGTGTGTCAGAGAACTGGAGAAGGCAAATATAACACCTGTGTTTGACAGACTCAGAGCCTGGAAGCAGAAATAGACTGATTTCCATATCCCTAAAGACCCTCAAACAAGTCATTAAGCAGTTTCTGAGCACCTGGAGGATAATAAAGTGATAAAAAACAGCCAATGTGAATTTGTTAAGAACAAATTTTGTCAAACTAGTGTAATTTCTTTTTCTTACAGAGTAACTGGCCTTGTGAATAAGGGGACTGGGGCAGGGGGGCTTCAGTTGTGTTATATCTTGACTTTAGCAAAGCTTTTGATGTAGTCTCACGTGACATCCTAAATAAATACAGTTTAAGGGAAACCCCCGTGAGGCAGAGGCAAAATTGGTGGGAAAATTGTGCTCAAATAGTATTTTCACATTTGATTGTCAAAATAGGGAGGATTTCTCATCTGGAAACCGGTCCAAGACCAAACACTTTTCTTGAAAGCCACAATGACGACAAAGATAATACATTTTAAAATTGCTGTGTGTGATCCAAGGAAGGGAGCTAAGCTTGGGAAGTACAAGGTTAGAATTCAGAATGAAAAGGATGCTAGCAAAATAGTCTGAAATAAGTAAAGGTGAAATTAAAAACAAAAGAAAAGAGAAAGACAGGATTGTGTTAGGTAGAAAATAACCGAACACACAGAGACAACATGAGGTAAACACTGGGCAGCAGCATAACAGGGAAGGGACAGATGTGGGCTCTATGTCTCTTTTTTTCCTTCAGGTTCATTAAGCAGGGACACAGCTACAACCTGCACGGGGGTCCCTCTTGCCAGCCCTAGTAAAAGAGCAGGTGATCCACCTGTCCCATGGGAGAAGGGAAAGACACATCTGAGACATCCCCAGCACTGACCAGGTAGGGTGAGCACTAGGAGATCTTTCTAAAATAAGGACAGTTATCTCTGAATGAGGGCGGAGGAGGTCGGGGAGGTTGCAGACACCAGGGGCAGCCAGGCTGATGTCCTCCCGCAGGACAGCAGGGCGGGCTGGTCTCCGTGAGACCCTGAAGCCACTTCCAGCCATTCATTGCTGTGTCCTCCTCGTCTTCCAGACCCAGTGTTTTACAAGACTACAGGGATCATTCCAGCATACGCTGCCTTCCCCTGCTAACTCGTATTTCACCACGCTCACACTTTGGTCGTGCTGTGTGAACACGTTGCGTGGATGCACTAAGGGAAGACACGGCTTGAGCTGGCTTATAAGGCAGGTGGGTGGTTTTTCAAGATGATCTTTGCTGCCCTCTTTGCTGCAAGCAGACAGGCTTACATGATTACACTGTCAAGCCTCAGTGGCCTCCTTTCTGCAGAACAAGAAGGGTCATTTTGCCAGTCAGACCCCGCTGACATCAGGACACAGCGCAGGATGCAGACAGGGAGGGTCCTGCATCGGCTTCTTTTGGGGCATCCTTGTGTGTACCAGGGACACTTGGTCTGACAGCTCCAGCAGCATCCAACATACCCACCCCACCAGCCAGAAAAGAGACAATCTTGGTCAGGAGTCCAACAGCCAAAGAGGAGGGACACAACCTGCTCTAAAAGCAGCTGGTGTCCCCCTCTATAGCACAGTGCTTACAGGGGACGGAGAGATTTCTACACCACATTTAGGGACATGTTGGGGAACCAGCCTGCGAGTACAACAGTTTGTCACCATTCAAGAATTTAGATATGATCCCTGTGTTTGTCCCATGCTGATGCATTTGGATGTTAGAAACACATTAAAAATGCAAATAGAGGCAGATCCTAGAGAAGCTGAATGTCATCCCGCTATGTCTTTATTTAAAATCAAATCCAGCTTCATTTTAACGTCCTCCTTGAGCTGGGGCTTAGTAATAATTTTCACTTGTATAAATACACTCACAATCTGCATATACATATTTATGCCGTTCCAACAGGAAATAAAAAGTCATCAATAAAGCATATTATTTCTACAACTACAGCAATACCATAAGCAGCAACAGCAGGCACAGAAAAAGACCATCTCTCTGGGGCTTTGGCAGAGAGCGGGTGCTGCTTTTAGCCTTGCACGATACTAGTTCTGGGAGACAGAGGATCCTGTTCGAAATACCAGCCTGGAGAAATGGAACTGTGGCAGCCTTGTAAGTGATGGCATCTCCTCGTGCCAGCGTTCTCACAAAGTGAGCGGGATGGAGCACGACATGGATGTTTCAGCCAGTCTCTAGGTCTGAACTGTGGGTTTCAGTCAGCCTGGCCAAATCCTGCCTGGGGAGCTGTGGAGGAGAGCGAACAACACGGGAGAGGATAACCCCTGCTCTCTGGAGCTGCGCTGCCCGGCAGCATCTCAGCGGGTTAACGAGCTGCCTCGGCTGCTGGAGAGTTGCAAGTGCCCGGGCAGCGGCCGTTCGGGCTGCTCCCCATCCAGAAAGGGGCACTGAGGTCCTTTCTGACGTTGACGTGGTGCAACGCTCGCTCTCGGGTCTGATCTCTGGCAGGTGGCAAAGAGCACTGGCTGCTGGCTCGCTGCGACAAAAATAGCTGATGTGCACATGCTTTCTGTGCATTCAAATCCAAATTTCCAGGGAGGAGAGGAACAGGCTGGGTCATGCTGTCAGTGCAAAGATCAGCTTTTACATCTATCAGGATTTTCTCTGGTCTCCTCCTCCTCTATCCATTACATTTTTCCCTATACTGTGTCAGTCGGTGTTGACATGCAGAGCTGGGAACCAGATGGGCTCCAGGCCCTTAAGGTGGGTCTGGAAATCACCCAGCACAGCTGAGAAAGAGGATTTGTATGTCAAGAATTCTTGAGATCCCAGCCCCCTGCTCTCCTGTAGATCTCCTGCACGACAGCGGGTAAGTCACTTTTGGATATGTTACACAGATGGACCTGGGCTCCTTTTGCCCAGGCTGATTTTGGCTGATGTGAAATATTTTGGGTGCCTCGTTGTCCCCTCTCATGAGGGCAATGCTAGACCTTTTCCCCTCACTCTTCCTTCCCATCAATTATCAGATTTTATATAATGTTGCATGGCAGAGAAATGCCCTTACAGAATCATAGAATCATGGAATTATAGAATACTTTGGGTTGGAAGGAACCTTTAAATGTCATCTAGTCCAACACCCTACAGTGAGCAGGAACATCTTCAACGGCCTCAGGTTGCTCAGAGTCCCGTCCCACCTGACCTTGAATGCTTCCAGGGATGGGGCTTCTACCACCTCTCTGGGAAACCTGGTCCACAGCATCACAAAAAATTTCCTCCTTACACCTAGTCTGATTCTACCCTCTTTCGGTTTAAAACCATTACACCTTGTCCTGTTGCAGCAGGCCTAATTCTGCACCTAAAAGAGAGGAACTCAGCCCTGCTCAGAGATCTTGGAAACAAAGACCATTTTCTCCTGCTGATCCCTGCAGCCCCAGGAGACCCTGTTCTTCATTAGGACTCCAGCTTCTGGAGTAATCGAGTTACAGCTTAATATACTGAATGCAGGGCACTGGACTCCAGTTCAAGTGGAATATATCGTAATGCATTAAGTATTTCTCTTCAGATAAATAACTGAAGAAGATGTGTTTCCATTATTTGTGCACGCCCTCGTGCAGAAATGGCAGAAGGCCTAGGAGAGGATTACATTCTCTTCTAATTAAATAAACAAGTGTATAATGATATCTTCTGGGAGCCATCTTGCAGAAAAGAGCAGAGATTGGCCTCCCTGCTCCTAAACCCCAACACTGGCTGAAAGAAAAAAAATTAAATAAAGTCAACAGAAAAAGGGTCTTTTTTGTCCAGGCTTTAAGGCAAGAGGAGAGCTTTATCCTCCCTCTCTTGTCCTGAGGAGCAGCCCTATGTTAAGCCCAGCATTCCCGCTGATCTGGGATCCTCCATCTGGGTCCAAGGACAGAGCAGAAAGTCACAGTTTGAATTTGGTCCCCTACGAGCTCCGGGCAGACTGTATTTACAGCAGAGCAGTCCATGCTGAGGATTGTGAGGAGGCTGATTCCTTCACCGGGAGAATTTAATTAAGCCCGCTGCTGAAAGACGCAACTCTAAACACTCTAAATATAGGTTGTGCTTTATGGAGGGAGAAGAGGCAGAGAGATCCTTTATTGAGATACAAAGCAGAGATTTCAGTGGCAGAGCCTCTGAAGCAGCAATACATCCAGCTGCCAGAGGCATCTCTTGCACCAGCTGCTTCGTGGCGGGAGAGAATCACGCAGTCCCCGCTATCGTCTTCCTTGCACCCAGTCGTGAGCATCTGTCCCTTGTCTCCGCAAGAAAAGATCTGGCTGGCCTCAGGAAGGAAGGAAAAACCCTCCTGGTGATGCTCATAAGGCAAATTTCAGCTTAAAACTCATGCTTGTGGCATCCTCTGGAGAAAAACCACACAGCGTGCTCTTGGTCTACCCTTCCCAGTTTTATACTGGAGCTGCTGGTGAAAGGGTGAGGGGACTGCTGGGGTCCCACCTGCATCTGCCCGCCCCAGCCGGGGGTGCAGGTGACCCCCCCACCCCTGGTGCTGCCTGCAGAGCACTTACAGCTGGGTGACCCAGGTAAGGGAAGAGCAATCTCTGGGGGGTTTCCCACACGCTTTCAAATCCTGCCAAAGGTAGGAGCAGCAGCATCGCCACCCTTTTGAAATCCTCCTCTCTCATCCCAGGGGCAGAGGGATGACACTCCACAGACTGGCAATGCCCCTCACCCTTTTTTTATTTATTTTCCTTCAAATTTTTCGCCATAGTAATTTAATTCGATAAGAAAACTAATTCATAGAAATTCACCAGCATTGGTGAAAATGCTCGGCTGGGCACAGGGCATTACATGGGATGATGCCTGGCCATCAAGCTCATCTGTATTAAGATAAGGTCCATACACTTGATACACTCAGCAAAAATGTGCGCTATTTAGAGAAGGTTTCCAGGAATTCACAGCTCAAATTTACGGATGTAATTAGGTGTCTGGTACCTGGCTGAAGGGAGCTGGGAGACTCAGCTGTTCAGTTGATTCACAAGCTCTGCAAGTGCCAACCACGAACTGGACTGGGCAGCGACCAAAGGACTTACCTGAGGTCATCAGGGGAGTCCATGGGCAGCGGATGAGCTTTTGACCATGGTAAACTACTATGGAGGTTTGTACTTTCATGCAACCAGCCTGTCTCTGAGCACAGCTGCTGCTGTCGCTGATAGCTCATTTAGGAGCCGTAATTTTTCCAGTGAACAACAGACAGATGTATTTTCCTTGCTGTTATGATCATGCTTGTAGGTGATGGCAATAAAACAGCCATAGTTGTGCTTCAGCTGGCTGAGAATCAGGAGAAAGTACCTGAAACGAGGCGTTTCTGCCTTCTGTGCAAGCCTTCCACAAAGATGCTCCAGGTGAGACGACAGCTAAGTCCCCCATCTGGCAGAGCCTCTGCTGGCAGACAGGCTGGTCCTTCCTGAAGTGTCCCATGAACAAGAAAAGTTCACCGCAGTTAGAAACTGAAGGCCAAGGCAGAGAGATGGGGTTTAGTGCACCTACAGTTTCTTCCGACTGCCGTGCAGAAGCTAGACAAACCAGTGGCATCATCACCTTGATAGAAATTAATTTCCTATGAAACCTCAGCATTCCTCTGACAGGGATGATGGCAGCAAGGACGAACGCTGGAGCTGTGCTACCTGGGTTGTATTAGGATTAGCAAGATGTGGAACAGCAATAACCTATGGTAAAAGAGAAAAAAAACCCTCAGCAGGCTGCTGAGATGCTGAGAGATAGAAAAGCTGACCTTTACACTCCTTGCAGCACATCAAAACAGGCTCCAAGTCCCTGTCCTTACCTCCCAGGCAACGCAGGTTGCAAACACCTAAAAGGCCACCTAACATCTGGGGTGATGAATGTGGCTGACAGATGAACTCCTTGGAACCACCAATAAAGGCAGAGCTTATCTGGGAGGAAAAGAAACTTTCTCAGGGAAGATGGGCTAAAAAACAAGCTCTGTCAACATGGGACCAATGCAGACTTCCCTTAACTCCAGTCCAAGGAGAAGAGACATTTACCCAACATACCTTCTATACCCCAAAGGCAGTGCAACCATTACAGCTCCAATAAGCAGCACAAAAAAGCAGCTCATTAAAAATGAAATAAAGATTAAGAACGCCTGGAGAACAGCTCTGGAGAGACTTCACAGGGTCCTCACCAGGGAAAAGATGAGGAAATTTCTTATGGTACTGAATTTACCTTTTTTTTTTTTTTTCTTGTCACAAACAATAGATCCTGCAAAGGAATGAATTTAGGAGAGAAACCATTTCCCTAAAGTCTGCAGTTGTTTGCTGAAAAATTGCGTCATTTCCAAAACTGTAAGTGGAGAAGCAGAGCAAAAAATTGGTGAAGCTGCAGCCGTGTCCTGGCAGGGCTGGAAGAGCCACGTGGTTGGGAATTGGGGCTGCAGTGGCTTTTGCCCACTATCACCAAGGAGAGGCCACCCTTCCTGCAGTGCACCCTCAGCACCAAAGCAGTTATAAAGCAGCTGAAACAGCGACAGCTTTCAAAAGGGAGGAAGGAAACCCTCCCCGTAATCCTCCAGCTAAGCTGCTGCATCCAACCATTTTAGCAAAGGCCGTCTCCGTGCCATCTGCCAGGCTGCAGCTAAATCTGTGCCCCAAACATGACTTAGTCCTCAGAGAGGATTTGGGAACTAGCAGGGGGCTGAGAGGAGAAACACGCTTCTGGTGCAAACCTGCAACCTTTCACCTTACCCCAAATGATGGCTGACAACATTTTAAAATAGATGTATCTGTGAAACCGGGTGTATTTGGAGCAACATATTTGGAGCAACATCTCAGGAAGAACAGACTCCTCCTTTCTCTCTTTTTCAGCCCTTTATCTCCTCTTGGTAATGCTGCAGACGGATCTGAGCACACTTTGGTTGCTTCCTCCCTTTCTCACGCTCTTGTCCCATTTATAAGAGATTCGATCTGTCCCCAGGGAGAAAATCACCCAAAGCAAAGCCAGCAAAAGCCAGGGACACCTATCTCTGTCTGCAAAATCCTGTACAGAAAACCTGGGTGTCAAAACACTAAATGAGAGTCAGGAGAACTGTTAATAGAGGAGCAGCACTGTGCTTTAAGAGTGGCTTTGATGTGAGTTAAAGAAAAGAAAAGAAAAAGAAAAAGAAAAGAAAAAGAAAAGAAAAGAAAAGAAAAGAAAAGAAAAGAAAAGAAAAGAAAAGAAAAGAAAAGAAAAGAAAAGAAAAGAAAAGAAAAGAAAAGAAAAGAAAAGAAAAGAAAAGAAAAGAAAAGAAAAGAAAAGAAAAGAAAAGAAAAGAAAAGAAAAGAAAAGAAAAGAAAAGAAAAGAAAAGAAAAGAAAAGAAAAGAAAAGAAAAGAAAAGAAAAGAAAAGAAAAGAAAAGAAAAGAAAAGAAAAGAAAAGAAAAGAAAAGAAAAGAAAAGAAAAGAAAAGAAAAGAAAAGAAAAGAAAAGAAAAGAAAAGAAAAGAAAAGAAAAGAAAAGAAAAGAAAAGAAAAGAAAAGAAAAGAAAAGAAAAGAAAAGAAAAGAAAAGAAAAGGAAAGGAAAGAAAAGAAAAGAAAAAACCCAGAAGAGCCGTAGTCCTGAAACAAGTCAGGTCTCAGCACCCGAAGGGATCAATAATGCTCAAAGCAGGAGCTGCTCAGGATGGAGAACCCAATAGGTGTTTAAAAAAGCTCAGGCTTGTGCCTTTTGTCTGCTCATCTTTCCTTCCCAAGCTTGGCCTCGTGGGATATCACACATGTGACAGCTCAGACCCGGGTGCGAGAGACCCGGAGACAGGCTCACAGGTTATGCCTTGGTCTGGGTCATCATTAAAAGTATGTTAAGTTTAAATAGTTTTTCTAGTTTTCTGAGCGAATGTGTGTCATGAGTGACCTCACACCATCAGAGGAGCATCTTCGCCTTAGTGGGAGCAACAGGAGGGTTTTAAAGGTCGTCTCCCCAGCTCATCATAACCTAAAGATTTTGGGTCAGTAACTGAAAAAATTGGTTCTCTGTATTTGACTTCTCACATATATATTTTGACGTATCAGACATACTGCCCATATTTAATATCAGCTATCAGTACAGGGTCATCAAACTCGTAACAGCCTTGATATTACCGTGCAATCTCTCCCTCCTGCTGCAAGTTCTCCCTGTGAATCCTAGAGAAGTTATGAACAGTATATTTAGGCTGAAGGATAGAATAGAATTTTCCAGGTAAAGCTTGATCTGAGCACAGGACGCATAAAAAATTATATCAAAAAAAGGACTTCCCCCCCGTTTCTGCATTATTGAAACAGTATAGATCATGTAATTAATATCAACATGATAGCTCTGGCCAGAAAGTTGAGACAGGGACAGGGGAGAAGGAGATTAAAAGGGAGAAGATCTGGAAGCATTTCTGCTGAATTTGCTGTAAAAGATGCATCAAAGTAAATTGCAGCGAGTCCACATCTTTGACACCTTTCAGATTCCACAAGGTCACAACCACCTAGACAGCCAGAAGCCAAATGGACATGAAAGGTTTCATTGTAAAGCACAAAACTGCTTCTCAGAAAGTCTGTTTTTTCTCCTGAAGTCAATCTAGACTGTGCAATTAGTTGTCTAAAGCTGAACTCACCCTGCCTGTGTCACATCAAGGTGCTGATGGGTTCCCTGGCCTGAGTCCTTGCCATGGGGTAGGCAGTGCTTGGAGGAGCTCTGACATTACTGCTCAGTAACTTCATGACCAAAGGTACTTGCCCATGAACCCACAGTCAGAGGAACAGACCTTCCCCGTCTTTGGATAATTCATCTCTTTCCTGTGTTTTCGTTTTTTTTGCAGTTGCCTAATCCTTTGCAGAAGAGGTTTCCCCTGAATCACCCATCTCTTCTCTCCAGGTTCTCAATCTTTGTTGGAATTTTTTGGATGTGATGGCTGGAGCTGGACACCATTTGGTGCAACTGATTTCACTCCTTGCAATGTATTTCCAGTGTTTCTTTCCCTCCTTCTCAGAGCGGAACGTGCTACTGGCCATTTTTGAGAGGGGTCCCTTAACACCACTCTCCTGTTTGTTCCCTCCTAGGGATCCCCTGCAGGATGTATCCACTTGTGTGGCTCAGCATGGATCATCTCAGGTTGTTTTACATCAAGAAGATCGCGAGGTAGAAGAGATAGGATGTCGACAAGTAGGATGTCACCTGTGGAAGACAACGGGATCCATATCCCACTGCTTCATACCTTGTGTAACCATTTGCTCTCTTTGGAAAGAGGATGCAAAAAGCTGCTCTTGCACAAGCTGTTGAACCAGCAATAGGCTCGAAGGAGGCTCAGGCATGCCCATGTAATGAACTGTGGGGTTCTCAGCCTGGTTCTCTGCAGGACACCTCGTACATACTGTGAACCATGAGTTGGCCTCCTTGCAAAGAGCCCCAGCCCTGACCCACCGTATCATGGCACTCTGACCCCAGCCCACAACAGCTATCCCTGCCGAGAGCCCAGCCCCTGTTGCTGAAGGCAATGGTTGCATCTCCTGCTGCTGCTTTCTTGGGTGGCTGCAGGACCGCCAGCCCAGGACACATCTCAGGGAGGGCACCACTGCAGACCAGGTAAGATGAGAGGATTTGGGGGCTGAATTCTGATGCTAACGACAGAAGACAAATCTCAGCATGAGCATCTGAGCAGCTCTTCAAGGGCAGGGCTGCAGAAGGCTCCCAAAAGCACAGCTGAGGGAAGGCATCAGGCAGACGGCAGGTCCTGCCCGCACCATCTGCCTGCTCCGTGCCTCCCCGGGCCCGGCAAGTTAGGCAGGAGAAACAACTGGCACCTTAGGGTGCCAAAAGCCTGGCAAGAGGCAACTGCACGGAGCAGAGCTGGCAACAGCCTGTGCTTCTGGTGCCACCAGGAGCACAGAAAGCATGGGAGCCTTCACCCCTCAGCCCCTGCTGAGCTGCTTTGTCAGAGGCGGTTACAAACTCAGTCTGGTTTCTTGAGGGGGGAAAGGAGGTCTAAGGCACAGTGATTTTGATCTGGGCAAGGAAACATTGCTTTAATCACATCTGCAGAGGGAGCTGAAAGGCCACTAATGGTCAGCCCTGGCTCAAGCAGGTCGCCTGCACTTCTAGAACAGGTTTGGTGCTTCCAGGATCTGCAAAATCAAGGACATGTCCTAAACCCAGTGACATCAGTGGGTATCTTCTCCAGCACACCTTAGATTGAGGAATTACTTCGGCTCTCACAGATCTCCACACTGAAATCCCACAGAACCAGGGACCTGCAACACATGGGACATTTTCCATTTAAGTCAAGAAGCGCTGTGTCCTGTAAGGGAGATGCGAGTGAGAGAGGAAGAATGTGATGGGGAAACCTGCTTGGAAAACACAGCACATCTGCAGCACGGCCAGCGAAGGAGCTAGGCAACTTGGCATGGGTGGACTTGCCCTTCCCTTGACATCCGCTTGTGACCATTGCTGGAGACACAGCTGGATGGGCTTCTGATCCAGTACGGTTGCTTTAACAGTACAGCTCATGCACTTTAAGCAGCACATATAAGAAGAGGTCAAAATACATCAAAAGGGCAGCAGAACCTGGGCCTGATGTCTACTTGCCTTACCCCGAAGACTTCAAACAACCTGACCCCTGCTGACCCCTGTGCGAGAGGTCGGTAACCCCAACCAGCATTAACCTTATATTGAGTATATCCCTGACAAGCCTGTGGAGCCACTGGTTCAGTTTACAAGCCAGAAACATTACTGTGGGATGCTTCATCCCGCTTGGCCCCAGCTTGATCGTCATCACTAGCAGCACAAAATCCCCTCCACGTCACTCCCGCAGCAGGAGTTGTGCTCTGCCAAGTGCTCTCAAGAAAACGTAAGGCAAAAAAACCCCGAGTTTCTTTAATTTTTCTCCCCATGCTCCAGACTGGACAGATTTGTGTCACACCAGAATCCAATTAAGTCAGCCAGCATTGCTAAACCCTCCAAGTTGAACTAATGGATGTCACCGTCTCACTGAGCAACCCATCAGCTCTCTCCTGCAGTTTCTCCACAGAGACCTGCTCTGTGGTTTAGGAAGGGGCTGTCATCAAAGCCCACGGCCCCTTCTCCTCCCCTGCTCAGGGGAGGCGCAGCCAGGGATGTGTGCCATCACGGGGACATCATCCCCGGGACTGACCCTGAGATTCCTGAAAAAAACGTTTGAAGTGGGTAATTAGCTTTGATTAAAAGCTTTTTGCTGTGGCAGAGGCTCCTGTAATTTGCCTGGAGGGGACAGAAAAAGAGCTGAAGGAGCAGATGTTTGGGTTTGCTCCTTGCAGACGGGGTGGGATTTCATCCGCTTTTGACTGCCTCGTCCTTCTCCTGGGTCCCAGGGCAATGACGCCGCGGCACCGCCTGCATGTGTCCTCTCCCCAACCCTCTGCAAAGGGCTGCAAGGAGAGACAGGGGATTGCAAACCAAGCTGAAAGGGGCACTGATTGCTACGAGAGAAATGCTCCAGCCCTGCCTTTGGTATTAGTGCTGCATCCATTGATAAGGGTCAGTCATAGATCAAAGAGGAGATGGAGCTATCCCAGATGTGGAGGAGCATCCCTGGACAGAGCGATGAGTCCCTCATCCTCCTCTGCTGTTGCCTTCAACAGCGTGAGGGAAACTGAGGCAGCATGTCTATGGCTCTGTGGCACCAAACTAGGAGTATCATTGGCAAGTAATTTGCCTGTAAGGCAAGGAAAACCAACCTCATGAAATACATTGATATCCGTAGTTGAAAAGAGCTATTATTTTTATTATTTCCATATGTTTCCCTTGTGAGGTGCAGCCACTGGTGTCCTCAATATATTTCCCCAAAATACAGACAATAAAACAATAGCTGTAAAAGTTAACAACAAATCCAATTCTGCGGCGCTGCTGGGACCATCCCTGCGAGAGGAGATAATTCAGTCATTTCCCCGCTCTTGCTCCCAAATTAAAATGAATTGATTCCTCCAACGTCAACTTGTTTATCATGTCTGCAGGCTGTCAATGCACGCCAAGCTCCTCATGTCCTGTGGGTTCCTCCTACTTCAAAAAACTCGATCTATCTTTGAGATGGCCTCATTACAACACCTAGAATAATCCCTATCCACAATGTATGTATTCAAATCCATCTTTGCAGGCGCATCCCCAGACCCAGTGCTCCTGGAGGCTTTCTGACCGTGCTACCAACCAGGTCCCAGCGAGGGACCGAGACATCTCCCGAGAAGACAGCAAGATGAAAAAAACATCAACTTATTGTGATAAGGACCAATGGAGTGGTCAGGAAGGGGGAGAGA
>NW_009734972.1:71299-75016 GCF_000703405.1 Apaloderma vittatum | reverse complement strand
CGTGAGGTGGAGAAAGAGGGAGCTCTGCACCACAGCGATACCTGGGAATGTCCCCATTAAGGGAGTTTGTTTTTTCCATTTCAGAATATGGAATTGCAGATGTTAAAATTCTTCATAAGAACACTCCGGCCTAGAGAGCATCCTTTCAGACAGCCAACAAACTGGTAAACCAGGATGGTTCCTCCTGGTTCAACCCCCAGCGCTGCTCGAGCTGCAGCAGGGATTCCAACGAGCGCTTTTGTGCCCCGCTGAGCAAACTATCGACTTGGAATATCATCACGGGCAAAACATTTCAAAACATTCTTGGGTTCACCTAGAGACAGAACAGACCCAGGACAGTAGCACATTAAATTAAAGTATAACTGGTAGATATGACCGCTGGGCAGGTTTGGAAGGGCTTGGGGCCTCCTGCTGACCTCAGTGGGAGCTGCCGTCGCTCGCTGTGCATTTAACCTCTGCTTTGGGAAGGAAGGAAATGTTTTGCTCTGAGGCTTATCCCTAGCCTTTATTTTGGGAAAAACGCTTCCCGTGAAGTTGCCTGTAGCCTAGTCCCTGGAAAAATGAGGAAAGAACAAACCCTGTTGTTTTCCCAAATGACTTTTAAAAATAAAGTTTAAAATGGGAAGAAATAAAAAATGACCCCTTTTTAAAAAACACATCCTCTCCAGAGCCACAAGTTGTCTACTCTGCCTGACAACAACACTTCAGTCTTTTTCAGCCATTATGAATCCTCATGAAAACAACAACAAAACAACAAAAAAAATCCTTTACATTAATTTAATAGGTTGTTGGTAAAAATTTCTCCCTATTCCCATGGTCATGACTTCTCACGCGGTGAATAATTCAGGTGCTCTGAGCTGCCAGACCTGCAAGCCTTGTCCTCAGAAGCAAATCTGCTTTCTACCCGCTACCACTCTCCTCCACAAGGACTCACCAGCTAAAATGCTCCTCTAAAGCTACATTTTTTTGGATGCCCCAGCCAGTATCTACTTGAGGGGTGGCTCGCGCATGGAAATTAAGCCTTCAGGGTTGAGCCCACAGAAAACATCTTTATTGCAGGAGGAAAGACACCTCACTGCCCACTTGGAAGACCCTCTCTGCATAGTAATTAAATGCAGATCTAACCTAACGGGAAACACTGACGTGCCAGGCTTTGCCATGGATGAGAGCTGCCCGGAGGTGGGGTTCCCTGTCAGTAAGGACAGCCATGGGGTGGGTGCAGGCTTGCAGCAGGACCCCCCGGGATGATGGGTGCCCAGGGTTTCTGAGCCCCATGCTGTGCCCCTGCCTAAGAGGCACCAACAGAAAGCTCTCCCTCCGCAAGCAATCATTGCCTTGGGGCATCCAGGAAATACTTCAAACACCCACCCTTGTTCAGACCGGCTGCTAAGAAATCCTTTATTTACAGGTCCCTGTTCCCATATTCCATCGGGAAGCTGCCCTTGGGCACAGCACGGCTTTGTCTTTGTTTGACTCGTGTACTTCTTGCCTAAAGAATAAGATTTTCTTTTTATCTTCTCCCCTAAGACATCCATCCCAGGTTTATGAGATAGAGTAGCCCCTAGACTTCCGACTACACCTGGTCTTCCTGCCCAGCCTCTCTCCAGCCTGATGGAGAGCAGCCAGGATTGGTTTTGTGTAGACACACCTTTTGTGCACCAAGGAGACCTTCAACGTGGTCAATTAAAATGCAAATGTCCAGGAAAGGATATGAGCGTGGGGAAATCAAAGAGACTCAAAGCAGCATCTGGAGACAGGTGGCAGAGGCAGACAGCTGCTGATGGGAGCAACCCAGCTGGGTCTGGATGACAGTACCAGGGCATTGCGTCAGACTCGTGATCTTGGTTCTCAGAGTCACCCAGAGGTATATAAGCAGGGTAATTATGCAGTGATCTTCCTCTTATTTAATTTCAACCCTCAGCACATGTGAGAGAGTTTTAAGGGTGGAAGAGGTGTTTCCGTGCTTGAGCCCTTGAGGCTTTTCCCCCAGCACCTTCTTATGACTGGTTTTGAGCTCAAAGAAATTTTCAGCCTCTGCAACATCCTGCGGCCAGGAGTTCCACCGGATAAGCGCTTCTCACAGGAGGAACAGCCTCTGGTTATTCGCCTGAGCTTTCTTCTTGTACTGGGAATGGACCACGAACAACAGTTCCTTGTTCAGCTTCCCCTGTACTCCGTCCCCTGCCCCAGCTCCTTTCCATGCTTTGCATGGCGGTGCCGGAAAAGAGGGTCACAAAGCCCTGTGCCAAAACCCCCCCTTCTCAGTGTGAAATCCCATCCGGGACAATGCATTATTGATCAGGAAAAGGGAGAGGAGGTGATATTCAAACCGCACAGCCCCGCAGTGCTTACAAAACCACCCGCAGCTGCCAAGGTTTCCATTTTCCCCAAGGTACCCACTCCATCTCCGGCTGGTTTCTTCCCCGGGAGCGGGTTAATGGAGTTGAGGCTACAGGACGGAGAAGCAGGAAAAGGTCAAGTGCTGGGTTGTGTTGCCCCATCCTCAGCTGCAAGGCCACTTGCTCCAACTCCAGGCTGTTCGTTCAGCCAGCTGAGAGGTTATTAAGGCTTTAGCAAAGCTCAGAAATGAATCTGCCAAGCTCTTGATCCAAAAGTTCCACATATGGCAGTATATAACGGTTAAGCAAGCACTGGTGGTCATGAGTAAATGTGGTGACTGTAGAGCTCACTGGAGCAACAGGATTTTTATAAACAGGATTTTTCTAAACACAGATCCACATGAGTTATTCAGAAAATAAAAAACTCTCTTTTGTCCTGCCAGAGGTTTTTTTCCAATGAGCAGAAAACTGGAGGGCTTGGGGGATCACTGCACCAAGTGTCTCTCGCCATGGGGATGAGCAAGGTGAAAACACTGAGAATTTTTTCCTCTGGCCCAGCAAACACAAACTGGGGCTGCAGATGCAAAAGCAAAATTGTTTCCTTACTTATTCTTCTGCTGTAGGTCAAGCTTGCAGGAGACAGCAACCCAGCAAGGCAGCCAGCGTCCCTGCAGGCTATTCTGAGGGAGGCATGAAGATGATGGTGTGGGGTTCAGGAGCCTGAGCTTGCTGACCCTTACTCCAGCCACCTTCAGTCCCCAAAAGACCTGGTTTCCCTCCCAGTGATGTCTCCAAGCCCTGGGGACAGGAGCGAGGTGATGCCTGCCACATGCCCAAGGCTCACCACTTCATCTCCCTTGTGTCTGCATGCTTTCCAACCCCAGGGGCAAGGGGAATTTCTGCCCCTTGGGGCTCTATGTTACTTGAAATGAGCCCTTTGGGGAGCAAAAAACCTTTCATAAGTAGATAATTCCAGGTAGATCAGCAACATCAGAGTGATTTATTCAAGTTTCTCAACAGGAGTAGCATGGAAGTTATGCGAGTCATGGAAGCTTGTATTTGCATATGTCCATAATCAAAATGGATTTTAAAAGGACCAAGACAAAGTGATTGATAGCTGAAACAGGTATTACCATGTCACTGAGAGGAAATGTCTTGAGCAAGCTTAATTTTTTCCTCTCAAAGTTTTGGGGAAAGTTCTGCTTCCTCTAAAAACTTCAGAGGGTGTTAGGTGGGAGGAGGGGGTGATGGGTGGCAAGAGGAGGTGATGGGTGGCAAGAGGAGGTGATGGGTGGCAGGAGGAGGTGATGGGTGGCAGGAGGAAGTGATGGGTGGCAGGAGGGGGCGATAGGTTGCAAGAGGAGGTGATGGGTGGCAG
>NW_009734972.1:46776-71004 GCF_000703405.1 Apaloderma vittatum | reverse complement strand
GGAGGAGCCAGGCTTGCCAGGCTGCTGGCTCTTCCCCTTGGCAGATGGCTGCAACCGTCTGGATGAAGCTTGGAAAAATAACCTATGACTGGATGGATCTCCAGAGAAATTTCTTGCTCAGCACTTCATTATAAAGCTGATAAATAATTGTAGCACAATTAGATTTCCCATCTTCTCCAGCTTCTTAATCACATCAAGATTAATTATCGGCACTCTTGTTGTTTTGCTTTATGGGTTTCGGTTGGTTGTGTGTTCTTTTTGAGCTGCTCTGAGATGAGAAGAGGCTTTGAAGCGGCTTAAATGTGAAGATCTAGGCAGCAGTTTTGTTAAAGTTGTTTCCTTTTAAAAGTCAGCTTCATTTTCTCATTGGGGCTGGACGTTCTGAAGTCATTTAATTGCAATTTAATCTCCCTACTTTCCCCTCTAATACATTTCAGTGCAGTTCACCGGGTTATATTTGCCAATTCATTAACAGCCTCTCTGATATTTGACATTTTGCTTTAGGGAACTGCAGGTACACGATCTTTAATATTTTGAGGATTTCTTAATGAGATTTAGGTGCTGTGGGCCGGGAATTCTGATTATTTTAATTTAAATGTTTACTTCAGGGTAACTTTGGGGGCATTCTTGATTTTTTTCTGATCATGTTCAGACCCAGAAGGGAAAATCAGCAGAAAACATCAGCAACATTTTAAAGAGGAGAAACATGTTGCCTCCTGAGCATATAAAGATTGAAAGTCAGGAAAGTTTTCTGGCCAGGCTGGGATGCAGCTCCCATCATTTGGCTTTTAATCCAAAAGTGACGTGAACATTTGCCATGAGTGCAGCTGAGGGATGGATAACGGCCTTTGAATGACAGCTCACCCTACTCAGCGTAACGATGCCGAGATGAACTCTGGTCCTTTGCTTTCACTTTACTGTTTAGCCTTGAGCTTGCTCCTTCACCTCTTTTCACCTTGCCTGTAAAGGAAATCACAAAAATCCAAAATGCACATATATGCAAGTAACTATAAACCCAGACTTTTGAAGACCAAAAAAAAAAACCCTCACCAAACCCAACCTAAAAGCATTTGAGACTTTCTTTTTAATACCCAGGCCTCCTCTCTCTCAAGGATCAGTGCTCAGCGCAGAAAGCCTGCAGCCTGCACAGGCAAATCCCATCGGATCCCAAAGGGAAGGAGCATTAAAATGGAATTTGCTGGTGTGACATTTGGCACCGGCTTCAGCTCCATTTCATGCCTCATTCTCTCTTTGGACGGTGCAGGGAGCTGCTGGGGCAGGAGTTATTGCACACATGCAGCACCTCACATTAAGTGATCATTATTAGAAATGCAGAGTCAAATATTCATTATTAGAAATGTGGAGTCAAATATGCAAAAAGTTGGAAATACCAGAAATTAAGGCTGCCTTTACCTCCCTAATTAGGCCCCTGGTGAGCATGCATCAACTCCCAGCATTAATTACCTCCCTACAAAACTCCAGCCTCCATTGCTATTGCATTTATTTTTCTTTTTTAATTACGAAATATTTATTTTCCTGTTAACCTTTTGCAAAGCACGCATCCCCTTCCCACACAGCAATACCTGCACGTGCAGAAGGTCTGTGAGATACCCACGTGCTTCCTTGGGTGGGAGCCAGCTGCTGAATCCCCACAGCCACTAAATGCCATCAGCACAACTGGCACCTGGAAGAGGGTTTTGTCTGGTAGGAGGGCTGCTGCATTTATTTGTTCCAAAGCTATCTCCAGATAAAGAATGTTTAATTTTGCCAGCAGCAGAGAGTAGAGGCTCCCCACGTTTCCCAGCTTCCCCCAGATTGTGCCATGCAGCAGTCAGAGCATCCACACCCATGAGGTTGCTGCTAGGGTGACCTGTGGCCCTGCCAGTGCTTTTTGGACTAGAGAAACACTTGTGGATCCCAGAGATCCCAGTAAGGGCCCGTTAAACCGAAGAAAACTTCCAAGTGTCCTGGTTTACCTGCTGGCTATGGCTTACCCTCCTTAAGCCAAAGGGAGGAAAAAAAGCTGGCAAGATGCAACTGTCATGACTTTGTTTCTTGAGGGGCTGTCAGCAATGGGAGTGTGCCTTTGGGCAGGATTGCGATGAGGTTTATTTGCTTATTAACTTGAGGCATGGAAGGCAGAGTTGTTCTTGCAAGGGCAGTTAAACTCTTCCATGCAAATCCAGCCACGCAGCAAAAGCAGGTTGTGTTCAACTGTGCACACTGATCTTGGCTGGAGAAGCCTGGCAGGGAGTGTTGTTCCGTGGTTAGACTGAGGTATCCAGGTCCTTTCATCAACTCTATTCTCAACATTTAGTTGTAGGAGAACTATAAACCAGGAGTCTTTTCTCTGCTTTAGTTAAAACCGTATAATTTGCTTTTTCTCCTGCATCAAGAGGTAGAATCAACTGATGGATGCAAAGCACTCTAAGAGCCACAGAGAAAGGCAGCTCCAAGTAATACAATATTTAAACTGGCCAGCTAGTGAGGTTCATAACTGGATAAACACGGCTGAGAAGTGACCTGCCACATGGAGAGCTCAGATCCTGCGGTCTCTGAGTGGGGAGCAGAAGGTGTCCATGCTGGGGGTGAGATGGAGACAGAGAGATGGGGCACACCAGGTCAGCTCTCATCAGGGGTCACCTGGGCACCGTCAGTGATGCCAAACTGCGTGGGGAGGTGAAAACAGAAATAGTTCTGCAGAAAGAAAATGCCACAGCAAGGCTAAAGATTCATGTCTAACTATAAACCCAGGCTCTGCCATGGTTTTGGTTCCCCCATACTCCCCCTTCTTAGTAACAGTGTATAGTGCGAGCCGTATGCACTGGGTTATTGCCTCTGAAATGAAGCCTAACCTAATAACACCATCAAAAGTGGAAACACTGTTTAGTCATTAATAGAATTCTAATCGCAAAGTCATTAATTGAAAACTAATAACACTTTTCCATCCCAGTGACTTGCTGCGATTGTCTGTGCTGAAGAGGCGCAGGCTGGCATCTGCATCTCCCTTCCACGTTCAGCAGTGACCAGGACTGGTACCGTTCATCCTTCCATATGCCTTTGGGTCGGGGGATTTTCTGCTTGTTATTCACTCTTAGGAAATTTAACAAGTCTGCACAGGCTCCTTAAAGCTAATGTTGCATGAAAAGCAGGGACAGACCAAGGCAGACAGCTTCATAAGTGCAAACACACCGTCAGACTGCTCCCATCACCCAGGCTCTTCCTAATGGTTTTATTATGTAAAGTGGTTCAGCCTGGAGAAAACCCACCACTGCCACTGCAGCAGTGCCAAACAGGTATTTAATTCGTTATTTAGGTATGAAATTTAATGGAATCACGCGGTACCCAAACAAACTCCTAAACAGAACCTAGTTCCCAGGTTGAGGGAGTGATGAAAATTGCTATTTTTTATTATAAGAACGATTAATTTACTCCAGGGACTTCTGGATGGTGATGTATCTGAAGTGTGTGCCAACCCTTTTCACTGATTATCCAAATACACTCGTTCTTCAGATCTTTACATTTTTTTTAAGTCTCACTGCAAACTCACATTTCATGTTTGTTAATAATGCCGGCTGGTTGTGTTTTGAACCCTTCCCTTCATATCTTGCCTGTTGTTGGTCATCTTGTCACGATCCAAATCAAATGTGGGTCCTCTTTTTCTTGTTTGTTTGATTGGTTTTTTAAACTCCATGGCATAAAGAAAAAATCACCATATTCATCATAGGCTGAAACAAAACTCTGGAGCTTCTTTGCTCCTATTCTGAGCATTCCTTTTCTCTGCTGGGTGATGGTTCTGGGCTGAGTCCTGCAATGTTTTTTTGATAAAACAGAGTACAAATCCATCGCCTCAGAGGAAGGGGACAGACTTGATTAATTTTTGCAAAGCATTATGAGGTCAAAGGTATATTACTGTTCATTCTTCTACATATTGAAGAGACGCCCAGCATTTTCCAGCGGACTCAGAGCACAACACATTCATCATTAAAAAGTCAAGGTGTCTGCTGGCACAACTCGTGTCCTTTAATCTTTGATGTCACTGGGTAATTTCAGCCAAATTTGACAAAGGGGTAAAGGTCTCCAAACTGTTAACATCTCACCGCTCGCTTCAGAAAAGGAGAGATCTGAGCACTAAACTAACCAATTCAATTTTACCACCCTGAAAGAGTAGACGTTTCCCATTCTTTCCATATGGAAAAGTCATCTTGGCCTATAGATTTGCTTTAGATAACATAATACATTCATAAATCCGCTGGCGTACCTCATACATCCATAAACTTTATTGCCAAAGGCTTTGTGAAACAGGCCCAATATTTAAAGCCTGTCGTATGACACAGTATGCCCCAAATCTGCTCAAAAGACTGCGACGCTTTGAAAGTACGCACACATAGCATTAACACGCCCCAGCTCCCTGGGAAGCAGCTCAATAAAGCCCCTTGAAGGCTAAACTGATGCCTTGAAGTATCAGGGGAATTTCCTTGCAGCTTTGCGCCCAGACTTGTTTTGGCTGCGAAAGTGTCAAAGACTGTCATGTCCTTGTCTTTAGAGATTAGATGCTTTTGATTGCCTCTGCTTTCATAAACTGTTTCTTGAGCTGCCAGCAGAGATAGATCTTCTCAGAGGCCCAGGGGATTACAATTAAGTTAGAGGAGACTGTTGTTGTCACCTGAAAGCCTGAAGCCTTCTGACCCCCTGGCTCCTGCTGGAGCCCCCCGAGCTCCCCATGACCCTGTAACTCAATCTCTGAGCAGAGGACCTGCTGCAAGTCCTTCTTCACCTGTTTTTTGGGCTGAAAATACAAAAGAAATGAAGCCTCCCCATGCAAGAAGATCATACTGTAGAGGAAATTGTCCACTGGATCAGAGCAGTGGTCCTTCCAGGCCAGCACCATTTCCAGCAGTGAGAAGGAGGTGGTGTCTAAGGAGGACATCACCCCAAACCATCAGCAACGTCTCGTTTGCACAAGTCTGGAGAGCGATGGAGGGCTGCTCTGCTTTAGCTCTTGCACCCTCCACGCCTGTCGAGGTGGTAGATGTCAGAGCAGCATCTCTGCACTGATGCCGAGCGGCAACAAACTGTCTCCAATTAAGTCAGACAGCAAGTGAAAGAGCAGAGCCCCCCTTCCACTCTCCTGGAACTCGGCGAACAGACCAGGCTTTTGACAACTGAAGGGGGCTGGGATGGCTCCTGGGGCACGCAGAGCATGGTCTGCTGGGTGATGGGGCAGCAGGGGCACTAGAGGAGCGAGCAACCAAATCCTGAAGGTGCCCGGTGGCTCACAGGCAGCATCAAAGCCTCTATCCACGCGACAGGGCTGTCGTTCCTCACAGCATCTCATTCATCAATGAGTCCTGGTTGCCAGCGACATCATTATGGGGGTTTATTCACACCTCCCCAGCCCCGAGCCAGCCCCACATCTGTGTTAGGGGAAACTCTTCTCTCTGTGCTTGGAATTCTATTTGGTTGCACAGTATTTTCCTAAATCTTGCTTTGTTACTGACACACCAAAAAAAACCAACCTTCCCTCCTCCCTCCCATCTCTGTGAATTTAACATCCAGGTGCTGTTATTAAGGCTCCATTACTTGTACAAAACGCGTGACAGATCATCTCGTGGTACTCTGTGAAGTACTATAAATAATTAAACTTCAACTAGACTTGTCAAAATAAATGAGCAGAGGAGACTCCGCTCCGCCGTGCCTTTGATTTTGTTTGTATGTGTTGCTCCTTTTATTTTGTTACCTGCTAAATTGCAAAAAATACAGTGTTGGGAGCAGGGAGGCACTGCCACCAGCCTCGTTATTGCACCCCAGGGATGAATTGCCCCGCGTCCTGCCTGGCCAGGAGGTTTGGTGTCTTCTGCAGTGCCCACTTTTGAAGGGATTTTGGTGGTCAGTTACCTCTTCCCAGCAGTATCATGTCAGGGAAGGAAGCAGAGCTCCTTCTGGAAGCTACATGGCTCCTCCCCAGCCACTTTTGAATTATTCATTGGGAATTAATACACCTGACAAATCCACGCTTCTCTGCATGAATTATCCACAAAGCAGTGGAGATTATGCTTTTCCCCGAAATTTATTTTTTCATTTACAAATTGACCAGTGCTAAAATTAGCACAGCAGGGCTGTGCAAGGACTTCAGGTCAGGTCTGCACCAGGACTACTCCCTGTACATTGGCTACAAGTTCAGACCCTGGCTGGGCAATGCATCAAACAGGAAGGACAGAGGGGGCGATACCAGCACTATATCTCCAAAACCACCATCTGGGTGCAGAATTAAACGGGGGAGACAGGTCACTCTCGTTTAGAGCTGTGGCTTTCCCTCTACCTGGCTCTGCAGCAGCCGTGCTGGTGTGCAGTCACACGTGCCCCATGAATATTTTCCCTATCTGGTTTCAGAGCAAAGCTGTGCCCACGTGCAGAGTATCTTGGTTTCTGCTCCAGCGCGGTGCATTAGAAGCTACCAGCCCAAACCTGCCCCTGCAGCCCATCCCTTGCTCCTCATCACCCTCAGCCCCATCAGCAAGACTGTGTGCATGGGCACAACCCAAAACCTCCATGGGACATCTCAGTCAAGCCAGGCAAAGCGTGCAACTTTGATCCATTCACCATTCTCATATGTACCTGCACAGCCCTGCATTAAGCTCTGAGCCACTACGGTTCCCAAACTGCCTCCTTCACGGGATTAACTTGAGCAGCTCAATGCCACCTCCACCCATTTCATTGTGACTCCTGTGTCCTTGTTCTGCAGTTCTTTATCATACAAAACGGTCCCAACCATACCTTGGATCTCTTAGTTGATGAAAACTGCTCTAAAGGAAAAATTTTGAGGCAGGGAATGAACTGAAGCATCCAGAAAAGAAGTTTTATTTGCTTAATGGCAGGAATAGGCTTTTACGATCTAGCAAGAGAGCGAAGGATTCTCTCTGCTAACAAAGCTATTAAAAAGAAATCTTCTTTGCCAAGACACGAGCAAGAGGTCTGGGTTCTCCTCTCCAACCCGTTGTGCTGCAGCAAGCTGTTCAACTCATCCATTATGGTTGTGCTATTCCTCGAACTCCCGGGAGGTTGTTTTTTCTCCTCATAGAAGACGGTGCGATTCAGCCCCTTTCTGCTCACACGCCATTCACAGCCTGATGCACCATTGCCCTCCGCTGTCACCGTCACTACTGGGGAGCGGGAATGCCTGTTTCTTTCTCATCAGACCTTACAGCCATTTCTTTTACGCATCCGTCATTTGCACTGGCACGAACACTAACGCACGGTGTGGCATAACGCGGTGTAGCTTTTGCTTTCCCAAGGTGTCGGTGCAAAAAGCTGCTAAACCCCCTGAAGAAGCACACGTGAGCTCCCCATAATGTGTTCGGGGAGGAGAAGGCTCTGCTGAAAAAGATCAGATATTCTCTCTGTGCAGCACATTACTGGAAATCCCTGCATGCAAAACCTCCCCTCTGCCCCGAAATCTGTATCTGGTCCAGTAGATTATGTATCCTGATAAAAGACCTTAATGCATGGTTCTGCTGATTCTTCCTAACGTGCAAAGTGGCAGGTAGCTCCTGCTTAGGACCAATAAAACCTACCCAGAGCTGACTACAAGGAGTGTCCTTGGGAAGGGAATGCAGCCTGTGGGCCACTGGTCAGCAAAGGGTGTTGAAAAGAGCATCCAACTGGAACTGGTAATGACAATCATCTCCTCTACGCTCTTATGCATTGTCCTAAAGGACAGAGGAAAAGGGGAATGTCATAGGTGGGACGCAGGAGCTGCAGAATTTGCAATGGCAGCGTCCTGTGGACAGGGCTGCAGCAAGAGGGAATCTGGGGGCATCAGGGAGGCCTTGGAAAACTTAAGGCACTGCTGGTGGGTCACCTCTGAGCAGCCTCGAGAGAGCTGATGGGAGTGATGAGATCTCTCGTTCCTGCTCCTCTCCAGAGAGCTTTTCCTCACCTGAGCTGTTTAAAATAATCCCCTCCTCTTACTGGGCTCAAGTATTCAGAGAGTGACTAAAAGGAAGATCTTCAACCTTCATAAAAATAGGATTTAAAGGAGAATGACTAGAAATCATAGAATCTTAGAATCTTACAATCATAGAATGTGTCGGGTTGGAAGGGACCTTTAAAGATCATCCAGTCCAACCCCCCTGCAGTGAGCAGGGACATCTCTAACTAGATCAGGTTGCTCAGAGCCCCATCCAGCCTGGCCTTGAATGTCTCCAAGGGTAGGACCTCCAGCACCTCTCTGGGGAACCTGTGCCAGTGTCTCACCACCCTTATAGTAAAGACCTTCTTCCTAACATCTAGATCTACCCTGTTCTAGCTTAAAATCATTGCCCCTAGTCCTATTGCCAACACCAAGAAGCTGGATCTGCAGAAGGGAAGGCTGAAGAGCAGAGATGGAGCCCATGAGAACAGACATCCAAAGAGGAGATTCAGACCGAGAAGGGATTCAAAGTGATTCATCATTTTTAGGCAGCCTGAAGCACTTCAGTGAGTGACTGAGCTGTCAGGGATGTGAAATTCCAGCAGCTCTCGCCCACTTCTTGCTCTAGCCTTTGCTTGCATCTGATTTTGAGAAGAAACAGTGGCTCCATACCAGACTTAAAGAGATCTGATGGAAACAAGTGAATTTTCCCAGCAACGGGAAGTGCGGAGGTGCTCAGAGAGCCGTGCCCAACCTCCAGCTCCGAGCAGAAGATGAACTCCGCTTGGGAGATGAACTCCACTCTGAACGGGAGGCAGCCAGGCAGGTTGTTACACGTTATTAGCATTAATTATCCCACCTCCCCTGTGCAGGCACCTCCACCAGTAATCATCACACATCAGCCAAAGGGCCACCCTTGCTTTTCTCTGCCTCTAATTCCGTAATTGGAGGGGAGGAAAGAGGGAAGAAAAATCAGTGCTGAAGTGTAAATCGCTCCGCTAATCTCCCTAGCGCTAATTGTATGTTTGTTTTGAAAGGATGGAAGGATGGTGGGCAGCCGTGGGTAATGACTCTCTGTCATTCCCCAGTGCAAGCAGCTCCTGGGAGGTTACCAGACGGACTTGGCTGAGCCCCTGCTACTGCTTGCGAGCAGGGTTAGTGCTCCCTGGTCTTGTTACTCACCCCACGTGTGCTCAGCCCCTCTCCTCCCGCCGACTTGGGTGCATGGGCACAGGCATAAGGGTCTGCTTGTGCAAGGAGCAAGTCAGGGGCTGCAGAACTGCCCTGTCCCCCCTGGCCAGCCCTGCACAGTCAGTCCCATGCACTGAGGAGAGCGAGGGAAAAGAGGAGTAAAGCACAGAAAAAAAGCCCCTTTGTGCCAATGCACTGGAGGAAAGGTTTGAATACACCAGCTGTATCAAAAGCTCCTTTTAGGATCCATCTCGCTTAGCTGCCGGTTGTTTTTCAGTCCATTCACATCTCTCTCCTCCCAGCCCTTCCTAGCTATTCCCCAGCAGGACCAGGCTGGAGACTTTCCTGTCCCTGGAGTCAGATCAGCAAAGCCACACAGAGCGTTGGCGAGTCTGAGCATCCCACAGCACCGAAAGCCAGACCCTCAGGGGCAAGGGGAAGTCGGGGCAGGGCAGCAGCCAGGATTTGCCCCCTGTAATTTAAGTTCAAAAAACCAAACAGACAGGCAACACCAAGGCCCTTACACCTCTAACTAGCTTCCCTACAATTTCTTAATAATATTTATTATCTGTCCCGCCTCCCTTTGCCTGCCTAGAGGCTACACATCCAGGCTGCCCATGTCACAACCCCGGCAGCCTAAAAGGGCACCGAAAATATATCATTTTTCCTCAGCAGTTCCATCTCTGCTCTCAAGCACACAACGCAAAGAACCCAAACCACTCCCAGCACCCTCAACCTTCCTGCCAGCTCCCTCGCAGGGGGCTTTTCTCCCCCAGGGAGGAGCATGGTGCTGGGTGCAGGGGAATCACCGGGGTCTGGCTCCAGGAAGGAGCTTCATTTTTTTACCACCAGGGGAACGCAGTGAGGGTTTTGGGGAACCCTTTCCATCTCCTCGACGCTGTTTCTGCCCTTGCTTCAGGATTGTGCAAGGTGTGGGTAAGCATCTGGTCTGGGTTTTCCTCCTCTTTATCCCCCTCCATGGTTTCAGTGATGCTCGCTGAACCTTACAAGTAGTTCTAAGTTTCAACACTCTTGCTTGCTAGAAGCTCGTCTGTGCAGTTTGTTATACCTTGAATTCAAATATCCAGGTTTCTCTGTGCTTATTTTATTCACAGTAATTCAATGCTATCAGCAACACATTCAGATTCTACCTTAAATCTCATACTCCCAACTGAAAGTCTGCAGGGGGAAGCATACTCTTGACATGCTCTAAGCAAACAATATTCACACTTTGCCGTTACCCACCTAGAGGAATGTGATCTCCTGAAGTACCCTGGTGAGATAAAGTAACCATTTTTCTGTACGCTGGTGACCTGAACTCACATTTATTCAGCTTAAATGTGGTATCAAGCTCTACAGAGTGACTTTCATGATAAAAATAATTGCAGTTTTCCAAACACATTACAGAATTTCTTAGAAGACGAAAGTCTAGGGACGATTCCCAAAAACGGAATATAAGGCTAAAGAAATGAAAGAATAATTTAGAGCCTTGGAAATTGGATCATTTATTTTTTTTTAATATTACAAAATTCATAAAATCAATGATTCATGGAAATATTTGCCTGGCCATCAAGTCGGCTTTGTAACCGGGTAAATAATTGAGATGCATTTATTACATTATTTATTTGAAAATTCACAACATAAATAATTCAAAATCAGCTAATTATCTGAAAACTAAAGGCTAAAGGGAGGCAACACAAATCATTAGCTACGGCCACCCGATGGAATTTAATTCCCCTTTACGAGGAGCAGGAGGGGCCAGTTCTAGAAAGCACCAGGGACACAGGCTGGTGCTGAGGCAGCTCCGGGGCAGCCCTGGGGGCACGGCACGATGCGACTCCTGACGATGCCGGTGCTGGTCCTCGGCTCCTGGTCCCCTGCCCGCCCCCGGGATCCTGGGGACTCAGCACCACGGATGCTGAACCTGTTGCAGGACAAGCCCTGTTGCCTCCAGGGATCACTTTGGTTTCTGCCTTTCTTCACGCCACCACACATGGTGCAGGTCTTCTATGTCGCAGCATCTTTCTGGAGCACCTTTAGGTCCTGGGATGCCTGAAGACACTTTTTTCCCCTGGTCTGAGGGCTCCGAGAGTGTGAGAAATAAAGGGCTCAGCCCAACTTTTCCTGCAAAAACAAGGACTGTGGGCTCCTCGAGTAGGAAAGGGGGTGAGGAATGATTTAACCACTATTAGTGGGAGAGGATGCTGTCCTCTCCCAGGGTCAGGTCTAGCTTGGATCCCCTGCAAACAGCCCTCCAGGCAGTGAGACCTGGCTTGGCTCTTTCTCCTGAACCATTTCTGTGTTTCCATCCATCCATCATGCCTCCCTCCTGCCTCTGTGTCGGGGAGGAGCAGCCCCGGTATCTCACAACTACTTGTAACTTCATCAGAATAAACCACCCACAAACACACGCATTTTCCTTCATCAGAAAAAAAAAAAACACAACTCAACAGTGAAATATGGGTATTTTCCACTTACTTCTGTCAAGAGTTTTGCCATCATTAGCTGAATGCATGTTGCAAAATGCATTTATCACTGTCTGGAAATGTTGACTACATAAAAATATATTACGAACGCAAGATTTTTTTTTTCTGCCTCTTGTGATGCTAATTTTTGAAATGCACCAGCTTCATTATATTAAACGCACAGCCTCTTTCCTTCCTCCTTTCCATCCCCCTCCCCTTTTCTAACCTACAAAAAAGAGTCAGCAGTCTGACAGATACACGACTGCTGCTTTCAAATCCTGAACTTCATCAGGAATCCTGGAAAAAGGCAGCTCCCTCCTCTCAGATCTATTTTGCAGCTTAGGGAGAGGTTAGTGTCTGGGGTACAGATGCAAACAAGAATTATAATACAGGATTATGCCTCTGTTTTATAAAATACCACACAAGCAAATGAAGACTTATGCACCTACTTCATACCAAGCATGAAAGTCTTATTATGCAGTGCTGTTATTATAATTGCAGCAGCAACAGCAATTATTCCTGATAGATGTTTCACGGTGTGTGATGGCGACTGGAGATCTCACCTCAGAGGAAGCCCAGGCTGTGCCGCAGCGAGACCCCGAGGATGAGCTGCTGGGGCTGGGGCTGTCACCTCCGGGCAGTGACTTGCACCAGGGGTCCCAGGCAGTGGAGGGACCAAATGGGGACAGGCACAGTCAGGAGGAGGAGGCAGAGAGGAGAGCGAGCAGGGGGGTGTTGAAGGTTGCAAGGGGGGCTGAGTCCCACCCGTTGGCTGCAGGGCTCCGTTCAGCCACCCAGAAATGGCTTTTAAGTGGGTTTGGGGGAATTTGCAAGCAGCTCCTGGACACTGAGGACTTACTCATCTCTACGTGGGCTCCCACCTTGGTACAAGCATATGTTCAAAATCCAGCCTTGCATTGATTTTGCATTGCAGGGACTCAGATCCGCCTTGCCCACGCTGGCGCCTGTGCCCTAGCCCAGAGCCTGGCAGAGCTTCTGAGGAGCACAGTGACACCAGTGCAGGACAAGAAGCTGTGGAGGCCCATTAGCTCCGTCCCATGCCCACCCACGACTGCCTCAGGCACCCACAGCCCAGCTCCTTCGCCGGCACAGCACCTTTCTTGCAACAACTCCCTGCTTGTTTCTAGTGCAACCAGTGAGGAATAGCCCACCCCAGCAGCCAGGGCATCTCCCTATGCCCAGCACAAGGCTGCATGACGTCTCCTGCACCGTGGGCACCGCAGCCAGGCAGGATGGATGGTGCTGAGGCCCCTGTGCAAAGCAGCCACTGCTGCTCTGATCTGCATTCTGCCGCTGCGTGATGCCACCCACCCCTGTGCAGGGGAGGGCGAAGGCTTTGGAGATATTTTCTCTTACAATACCTTTGAAATCTCTCCTCTGATCAGTATGCCGGGGCATGCTCCATTCAGCACACATCCCCTTGTGCTGTCCTCTGCCAGAAGACTCAGAGCTCCCCTCTCTCCTTGCACAGAGCTGCCTTTCAGCTCCAGTCCCGCTTTTGTTTCAGGCTCTCCCCAGAGGAGTCATTAACTCCAGGTCGTGTCTGGTTTGCCACCAGTAGCACAAGCCCAGAGTAACGGCCCCTCTTTGGCTGGTTGGGAGCACAGGTCCAGCCCTCAGCTCTGCCGCAGTCTCTTTTGGTGACATTGGCCCTTGTTTTTACCTACATCGGTTGTGTCCATGACTTGTCAGCCTTAGCGGGTGCTTCCATCTGGATGCAATCTAAAGACCTTGTGTCACCCCCAGGAAGCTGAGAGGAAGCCACTGGTTCTGGCAAAGGAACAGCACAGTTATTCTGGACAGCTTGTCTGGGCTGAGCTGTCATGTTGTCCTTCTCGTGGGAACTGTGAGTGTCAGATCCTGGCTCTTAGCTCATCCTGCAGCTCGCTGAAGTCGCTGCTGATGTAACATCTACCCATCTCACCAGGGTGAGAGACCAGCCAGGTTCTCACCTTTGGCTCTTGCCTTTTAACCTTTGACTCAAAAATGTGCCTTTATCAGGCAAAGAGGCTCACCCAGTCTGGGGAGGGGAAAACAGGAAACACAGAGGGGGAAAAAAGCCAGGAGAAAAAAAAAAACAAACAAGATGTACAAGTCTCTGGGAGGCAGCATCTGGGCAGAGAGGCTCAGAAAGGCTGCGGATCATGTAGCACTCGAGCAGCCCACGGTGTCCCTGACCCAGCAAGAAGCTTCTTTATAGAGAGTGCTGGCTGCGGAGATGCCAAAGGTCTTCACTTATCAGCATAGAGCCTTTGGAGAAGAGACTACCCTCTCCTTGGGCTGGGACTGGCTTAAGCACCCTCCTCAGAACCTGCCTCTCGTCCAAGGGTGCTGGGAGCTAGAAAGGTGCTGGGAGAGAAGAAGACAGCAGCTGTCCCTGCTGCTGTAATGCTCAAGAACTGGGTTGCAAATGGTTACTGACCTTCCTGCTAACGTCCATCCATCCCATTACAAGTCGCCTCTGCATTACAAGATGATAAAATAAATAGGTTTTGTGCAGCTGGATTTCATGGCTCTGCCTGTGCCAGAGCCATCTGCGCACCCTGGCATAGGTCAGGGTCCTGTAACAACCCAACCTGCCATGGGGAAAGACCATGTCCAGCTCGCTGCTCCTCACCATGAGCACGAACTGGCCATGAGTCCTCTCTGTGCCTTGCTCTAGCCATTAATGCAGGCTGAAATTCTCAGGGATGCCCCTCTGCCTCAGCAACCAGAGGCACTTTCAGAGGAAATCCTCTTCTTCATGCAAGTCCACACTTCAGCACCACCCATCACTCGCTCTCAAGCAGATCATAAATACACGTCAATTATCTCATCCGGGACACCCATCCTGGCCAGCAGTATTTTAATAAACCGTAATATTATGCAAATTGGACTTGATATGTGCTTCTCCTTTTGCATCTCTGAGATATTTGTGCACTCTGGCAGTTACAGTGATATTGTGTTAGCTCCCTCTTTGCCGTGACGCTGGGGTTTATAAGTGTGATTTATTTGCCACTTGTAGTATCAGCTGAGCATGTCTCGTGCCCAAATTACCAAAGATGCTGCGAGGTTCCTTTTTCAACTTCTTCCAGCAGAAATTTTGTACAAAAAAACCCTCCTCCTTCCAAAAGAAGCTCGTCAATAGTTGACGGGATTTTCAGCACCGAGGGAGGTCTCTGCTGCAAGCTTGGGACCAGAATTGCTGATATTTTTTATCCTTCTGCTCTCTGCAGGCTTCACACCACACCCATTGTTACCACTGTCATGGGATTTTCCAGAAAATTACTAAATTTGCTTCTAAGGACTGGGTAACAAGCAATATTTTTGAGCC
Source organism: Apaloderma vittatum (assembly GCF_000703405.1). NCBI lineage: Eukaryota > Metazoa > Chordata > Aves > Trogoniformes > Trogonidae > Apaloderma > Apaloderma vittatum. The sequence goes on along the minus strand of NW_009734972.1, from coordinate 56,102 downwards.
TCCACGTCCTCATGAAGAAGCCTTTCTCTTACACTATGAGCTGAATTCTGTAGATTTCCAGACACAAATCTCATCCCATAACATGTCTTAGAAGTAACATGACCGAAGACAAGTCATGGTTTACCAATTCATTAAAGGCAGCTTTAGGGCGCTTAATATCAGATCAAAAACATTGCAACTACAGAAGCCAAGAAGGGTAGAAGACTCACTTGGCTGTTTCAAATGTGTTCGGAAATTTTGATTAGTTTTAACTTTGTGCTGGCAAGCTTTCCTACCCACATGGTTATTATATGTCCACACAGCTCTAACTTTATTCCAGATCAGCTATTGTCCACGCTCTAGTGCTGGATCAAAATTATTAATATGGAAAAAAACCCACCCCTGGTTAAATTAACCAAAATATCATCATGTGCCTACACGTGATCCAGAGCAAATATCTGCATTAGCTAATGTGCTGGTCGGGTAATACTGTAGCACCACAGGCTCAAAACTTGTCACTTCCTTTTAACTTGTGACCAGCCCGAGTGCTTGCAGATTTCCCAGGAACGAACCGGGCTCAAAATATTGATGGAGCAATTAGAGGAGGGAGAGAAAGGACTTTCAGGAGACACACGGGGAGGTGCTTTCCTCCCAGACGAGACAGACCATGTGCCGTTGGAGGAGTTGGGTATCACACATCGCCTTATGCTGGGCTTCCCAAAACATTTCCCTCGTCGATGAGGTGGAGAGGCAGCAGACTGCAAAGGTGTCAGGCTCAGCATGCTCATGCTCAGCAAGTGCTTTCCTGGAGCTTGCAGAGCTGACACCCAGCCAAAAAAAACCCATCCAAGATCATCTATGACCTACTCCCAGCTTCATACTGACTGGAAAAGGGATTTTTTCTTTATGCAGTGACTTCACAGAATAGTGAATGCACCCTGATCCTCATCAGGTAGGAGGGATTGTTGTGCTCCTTTCACGACAGATGGGGAAACCGAGGCACAGACCAAATCTTTAATGGCAAAGAGTCAAAGACACAGCCGCTCCAACCTCTCTTCCCTGGAGAGCAATTCAGAGGGGGAAAAAATGGACAACCATAACATATTACAATAAAGAAAGCATGCTGAGCATCCCTCCCCAAATTTACAACCAAAACAGAGCTTCACCCAGAAATTTTATGAGCACAGTGTGACGTTCTCCATAGAGACGGAAGCGTTTATGTAGCCAAAAACCCGACTTGACCCTGCTGAATGGTCTTGTCAGGCATTTTTCAAGCAGCCCTGGTTTACACAAAGGCAGGGAGAGAGCTCAGCGCTCCCAGCCCAGCCTCCCTCACCCTTGCAGAGGGATTTTCCTCCCCCAGCACTAGAGGATTTAACTGCAGCAGCGCTGGGAGCCCTGCCCAGGGTTGAGGCGCTTCTGCGAGCACCAGAGCTCGCTCAATTGAAAGGTCAAGGGATAGAAATGGAAACATGCCTTAAAAAAGAAGAATTCCCGGGAGTGGGCTCTGGGCAGCGGAGATTGTTTGTCTCCGGCTGTTTACATGAGGAAAAGCTGCTGAGGTTCACGAACAGCCCCAGCCAGGGCAGAGGCAGCGGCTGGTTTTATAGCCCGTTCCTTCAGTGACCTTCTAATTATTACCTGACCGTTAGATTTAATGTCTTGGGGAGGCCTGGCTGCTTTCTCCTCTCTCCATCACCCCGCTCACCCTTTTTCCACCTTGTAATGGGCTGCATCTGCCAAGCGGAGACAGCAAAAGCCACTGGGGGCTGGGGAGGCTGCCAGGGGGGATGTTGGCTGTGATCAGAGAGCTGGGAGGGAGAGGAGGGAGAGAGGCAGCAGAAGGCAGCCCTTGCCTGAGATCCTGCAGGCGAGAGGAAGAAATCCCACCTCCAGCCAAGGACAAGCTGCCCCAGATGGGGCGGAGCCCAATTGAATTGGGGGGACGATGCCCGAAGAGGTGATTTTCTGTGCTGCTTTGGAGCGGCTCTGCCCCATCTCTTGCAGGGGGGAGATGGTCAGGCTCATCTTGGCTCCAGCCCGGCTCTGCAGCAGGATTTGCTCCACCTCCTGGGTCCCTCAAGGCATCCCAGGCACAGCCCCCCCATCCCAGCATTGCTTGCACACACTCACTGTTTGCTTCAGATTTGCAAAATTTGGACTCGTAATGCAGCCAGAGGTTACCAGCTCTCTTCCAAGGTCAGACCTGCCTGTGGGTGAAAAAAAATGTAAAATCAGCGTCAGCTGAGCCAAAGGTCGAGCTCTGGTGCGTCCATTGGGGAGCAAGGTTACAAAAGGGGAAAACAAAGCATGAAACCCCCATCACGTGGAACAAGGAGCTTCCCATTTGGCTGTTGTGATCCCTCTCCCCTCAAATCCTTGAAAAACATTGAGCCCTTTGACACAGGATGACAGCTCATGGCCCAGTGGGGCTGTTTCCACTCAAGCCATGAGCAAACCTTTCACTTCCAAGTGTGGATTTAATGCACAAAAGCACAATGGATCCTTCCCTGATGTGCTTCAGAGGATCCACAGGCTGGAAGCTGCCCCTGGCTCATTTTTTTATAGATGGTCTAAGGAGGTCATGTGGGTCAAACCAAGATAACCAACTTCGGCGTAACGTGGAGCTATGGGAAATGAGGGCCATAGGATTACCAGAGAAAATGTGTTTTGTTTTTTTTTTTTCTCCTGAGTCATTGCTGGAACAGGCTGGGGACAACGCAGGCGTCTGGTCACCCATGGAGGCATTCATGGGGCTCAGAGCTGCCTCGAGCCACCAGAACCCGGGTGGGAAACTCCCCTTGGTTTGTGGAACCCTGAATAAATTTTTGCCTGGACTTTTAAACTGGCCCCCCACAGCTTCCAGTCTCCTCCGCAACACTCCCATCCAGGATACTAATGCCTATGTTGCTCAGGCAACCAGAATTTTGGGCTGTCCCCATTTAAGCACGACCTGCAAAGCCCCTGAAGGTCCTCAGCGGAAGTGCAGCAGGAGTGCTGCTCGGGGAGTAGAGGGGAAGGTTCAGCCTGAGCCCATGCTCTGGTGACACAGACATTCAATAACCAGACAGAGAAGAGGATGATAGCCCACGCTCAGGGAACAATATCTCCCCTAATCCCCAAATTATGTCTCCTGGGGATCGTTAACCAAATATCTTGTCCACAGCTTAATTGTAGTCAATTATGCCAGCAGGGAAAAGTGCACCTTCATTGTCTGGACACAAAGAAAAGCTGAGCAGGAGAGCTTGGATCAATCTACTCAGAGAAAATGTAACAAATGGGGCTTTGTGAGTATTTTTTTCTTTTTCTCTTTTTTTTTGGCTTATTGCCAAGTCAAAAAAAAAAAAAAAACTGGGGCAAGGGGTGACGAGGGGGACTGAATTTAGGTCAATCAGAGAAAAAAACCACCAGGCAAATTAAAAAGGAATGGATTTCATTCAGATTTTAAGCGTTCCTTTAAAGTCCTTAAAAATGAAATGAAGAAAAGCCCCAACTGAAAAGGTCAGGCTGAATCTAAAAAGAAAATAGCAGGATCTTTTTTCACACGTCTTAGCCAAGGGAGGAGGAAGGTGTGCTGGGAACCTTTTGGTGTCTCAATCTGTGAAAGGGGAGCTCTGCACCCAGCTCGAGGAATGGCAGAACAGCCTTCAGGCTTCCCACTGCCTTGTATCCCAGCACATCCCAGCATATCCCAGTACATTCCAGCGCCTGGTGGCAGCTAGACTAACCCACTCTGTATGTGCCCCTGCCTGCATTTCAACACAGAGGGAGCTGATTGCAGTTCGACTGATGGAATTAGTTTGACCAGACCAGTACAACCCACTTCCAACCACAGGCAGGAACCCCCACGATCTTGAGCCTCATCCAGCTTTTTCCGTCACTGGAGGTGTCACCAGCTCCTGGCAGCTCTCAGTGGGGCTCCAAATGCCTCTAAGTCTCAGATGTCACTTTGGGACCATGGCTTGTGTGGACAGGGTATCTCTTACCAGGATGAAAGCGGGAGTGGGCTCTCCATGGTAAGTACTGCTGGAGGAGGAAGACCCTGAGCCTGATCCATCCAACCTTTCCTCCTGGGAGGGGAACGACTTCTCCTGAACCTGCAGGATCTCATCCCGAAGGAGCAGGATGTTGTGGGCACGGTGGTCACCAGGGTTTGTGTCCCGAGTGCTCTTAGCTGGCTTGCAAAGTGGCTGGAAAGTGCTGGCATGGCCTCAGACCTCCAGGCTGATTAAAGGCATGGTGAGAGAAATACAGAGGAAAGCTTATGATATGGGATGAACAAGAGCAAAAGAAGTACCAAAGCGTGTGGCCAGAAAGAGAGGGCCAGCGCAGCTAGAGAACAGGCCAGGCAAGGGAGTGGAGAAAGCGTCAAAGAGCGAATCTCCGTGTATTTTCTACTGAAGTGCTCTGAAAGGCAGACAATTCATTGTGTGTCTGCCTCATCTCCTACACCAATCAATTCAGTAATAGAAAAGTCTCACATAGACTCATCAGCCACGCTCTCCCTTTCATGACTGCTTTCCATCAGCTTATGCATATTTAAATTCCCTCAGTCCTCGATTTGCAGCACAGCACACGGCACCGCGAGGAGCTCCTTTCTGCAAACGTCTCAGACCAACAGGACTGATCATTTCACACTGTGACACAGGACAACCAGCTGGTGGCTTGCAGGATACAGGGCTGGGTTCACATCCAGCCCAGGCCGGTGGCAAACCAGCCACTCCACTTTCTTGCAGTGTTTTTAACAGCTTTCCATTAAAGGGTTGAGGAGTAGGGTCAGATGTTTTCTCCACAAAAGTCACCACCGCTGATGCACCAGTTGATGGTCCTACAGTGAGTCTTGGAACTTAACAGCCAGCTCAGACGGACATGAAGAGGAATTTCTGCAGGTCACAGCTGGGAGGTGATGCCAAGGGAGCATCTTGTGTCCAGCAGGACACACACAACAGAGCAGCCTTCTTCTGGGGCTGCCAGACTCCGTGGATTTCTGATTAAAACAACAAAGGAAGGAAGCCGCCCATCAGGACAGGAGATTTTTGAGCCTGCGCAGGCAGCTCCATGTTGTGCAAGTCCTGAATCTGAATCCGTGCATGGCCAGGGCTTGGCCAAAGACCTTCACAGAGAATCCAGGGAGCTGCAGGGAGGGGATGTCAGCAGATGGTGCTCTTCACCTGAAATCTGTGACCCAGCATGTAGGATGAGGGGAAGGTCCTATCGCTAGGGGCATTCTTCTTAATGGTGAGATATAAAATGAAGGTCTTGACCACTCATGACCATTAAACTGCTCAGAGAATTGACTGTAAAACTAGCATCTCGCTTAACAGCTCCATTCCCTCTGACACATCCTAGCCGTGAACAGAGGCTGTGTTGCTTTAAATGCCTGCACAGAAAGGCTGCTCATGCCTACACAGACGGCTGGTGGGATGGATCCAGTGCCCTCCTGTAGGCTGTCAGCAGAAAAAAATGAACGGTCCTGTCCAGAAAGGGGGGCTTAGGTGCTTCCCTATCCTCCTAACAAGTTGCACATTAGGCTTTCAGCTCAATGATGGGTTGGCACTGGCTTTGTCTTCCAGCTGGATATGTTTCCTGAAGGCGGTGGCATTTTGCAGGTCTTGGGGTTGGTGTGTGCTTGTCTGCGGGGCATTCAGTGCGAGCCACGACGTAAGGAGCGGGATGCTCCCAGCGCGGCTGTCACATCTCTGGTGTCAGCAGTATCAGCGATGCTGACAGCTGGGGACGGGGAAAAACCAACGTTACAAACTGAGCCTAATTGGTCTGGAGCTCTTGGAGAGCAAACAGAGATGCTGGGATGCCCGAGTCTGCCAGCCGAGGCAGCGGCATTTCCCTGGGAAGACCCCAGAGCTCTGCTCTTCCAGCACCAGGGCTGTTAGCACCGATGCTCTAATCCCCCCAGTCGGGTTCCAGCCCCGAGATCTGATTTTGATGTTTCTGCAGACAAATCCTCAGCCAGCGCAGCTGGGTCTGAAACCACAGGAAACGTGCCTGCGTTTAGCCAGAGTTCCTGACCCGCTGGTATTTCTGGCCCACTTTTTTCTGCTCTTCTGGCCAGCTGACATCTTTCATTCTCGGGCAGCATTCTGACATTTCTTAAGTGATTTTTCCTCCATCACAGGGTGTGACCTGATGTGAGGAGCTGATATCTGGGTGGAACAAAGAATCCAGTCTCACCGTCTGAAATGCTTCTGAGGTGAGGCTGGTGACGCAAGGAGCAGAGCAAAAGGGTTTGGGTTGACAGCTCGTATTTACGAAATATGTGATTTCCAAAAGAAAGTCTTCGGGAATCCATTCAGGTTGTGTGTGACAAGCATCCAGCCAAGAAATACAATATACCCTGGGTGCATAAGCTGGCAGACAGCACGATTTGTATGCACTGCTGGTCTTTGCAAAAAACGCTTTTCTATACAGACCTTTCTCAAAAGGAGGAAATCTTGGGTAGGTGTTTGTTCAAAGAGCTGTGTTCACCCTCGGAGCAAGGCACAATCTGAAACTGGAGTCACTACATTTTCTTGGGAAAAAAGTGTGGTGCACAGGGGTCGCATCAAGCACCTAAAGATGTGTAGGAAGCCTCTGCCAGGAAAAAAATCAGTCCAATGGGAGCAGCGGACAAAGCAAAAGCTCTGCTTTTTGCTTTAAAGTGTTGAGATGCCTTCTGTCTGCTCTCCCTCCAGCCCCAAAATACTCTGTATGGACTGTGCAGTTACTCTGCTTGGTCAAAAAAAAAGGCAATTTCCACAAGTCTTTATTGCATTTATGATTAAGAGGCACCACTATTTCCTCCCAGTGGAATTGCCTTGGTAGATCAGGGCTTGGAAGGGGCTTGCTTTGAAACGAGGACTATTACTGTTCAATTGGTTATTGATTATTAGCCCATTCTCATTCCTCAGTAAAAGCAGGAATTAGGACAGAAATGTTCCTCCTGAGATCTAAGACCTTGCAACGGCTCTTAGAAAAACGGGGGTTATTTATGGAAGCACTGGTCCAGTAAAAGCAAATGTGATGGTATCTATTGATATTTGATTAGGATTTTGCCAGGGGCCCAGAAATACATTATTAAATAAAACTCCAACCTGTTGTATAAAAGAAAAATTACTTACACTCTTGTCCAGTACAGCCCATGAGTCTGTCTCCAGCTGTGGCTTCTCATTGTATTCAGCTCTTTCTGGGGGAGAAACCACCTTTTTCATTACAGATGTTGAACATCCAACACGACCAGGTCCCATCTTGGGCTGAGGTGTCTCAGTGTTGCACTGGTTATAATAAACACCGGTGACTGTGATGAAACAGGACACGTTGCAAACACTAAAGGAAGACAGAGAGAAGACAAAGGCAGCTAAAAAGATTAGGAAAACGGGCAAGAAATCAGGGGAGGCTTGGCTTGTGGATGAACATATCTCAATAGAGGAGGTGGGGAGGAGAGGAGGAGTCTTTTATTTGGGTTGAAATCAGACTTATTTCCCTTTATCCACTGTAATTTAGGTGTCTAGTTTAAGGTCTGTGAATTGAAGAGAGAAAACACTACAGGTGTGATCTGGTTACTAAAAAAAACCCAGACATCTGTGCCAGTTAAGATGTGTTAGAGCATCCAGGGCACTTTTGCACCTTTTTCCACCTTTGGGAAGCTTCCCTCTTCTGAAGAAGCAGCTGAAGGCTGTGGAGGAGACCCAAAATCCTGTGCATTCCATGGCAATCCACTCCTGTAGAAAGGAGACTGCTGTGGCATGAGCCGCTGTTGGGAAGGTCCATTTACCTCCAGAGCTCTTGGGCACCTTACTGGCCAGAACGCACCTTACTGCAGGTGGACAGATGGGATGAGCCCTGTCCTTCCAGATTTCATGGGCAGGCCATAGGATTTCATTGCCTCTACATTCAGTCCATTCAAAATGCAGACTTTGATCCTTTTTTGGGTGGTTTTAAGCCCGATTCAATCCACACTAAGCGAGGTGACAGTGACAACATGAAGGAGAACTGTCAGTAGCCCCAGGAGAGCCCTCAGCCAGACACTGTGCATTTCAGCACAGGGTTTTCCAAAGGAAGTACTGCTGAAGGTACTGCTAAAGGCTAAAAATGATGGTTTGTGGGGAGAAGTTATGGTAGCTTTCCATCTTCCATGCCCCGAGCAATAGTACAACCCAACTAAGCTGAGAGATATTGGTTTCTACCTACCCTGGACATTGGAGGTTGCTGTTTCTGTTTTAGGTAGAAGAATAGCCCTAAAACCAGTCTGCTTTCTTCTCACTATGTCTACTGGCTGGAGATAATCATGTCCTCGTACTGGAAACCTCGCCTAGGATTTTCAAGCCAGAGGGATGCGTGTGTGTGTGTGCAGGGAACCACAACCCCACAGGCTGTGTCAGCCCGGGCACGTGTGTGCTTGGTGTGCCCCAGAACCTGGCAGCTAGGTGGACGAGTGGGAAAAATACACACAACCCCGTGGGAAAGCCAGCTTTTCTTCACTAGAAATATCTGGAGAAAGCTGTAGCGCTCCTCACATGTCTGCCTCCAGCAGAGCAGAGGACGTGCTGCTGGGAATCAGTGTTGAAAGGCAGTGGGACGCGACAGCTCCGACCCAGCAGCAGCTGCGCAGCCCGGCTGGCAGGGGCAAGGAGTGGCCTGGAAGACTTCTGACCCATCCCACCTCTTCAGTATTCATGGCTGCCAATGAATATTTTACAAGGCTTGAAATATTTAGGGTTGGAGTTGACCTTTTTTCGCCGCTGATACATCACGCGTGGTTAGATGTGATCATTTCACAGTGACATTTACTGAGCCGTGAAAAAGGCACAAATGACACTGAATCTGCTCCCATGCTTAGGCCAAAAACAAGGAAGGACAACCCTGAATAGACCCAGCAGGTCAGTGTCCCCCCACCCCGAGCAAAAGATAAGCACATCATGGGAGCTCCCTCCAGGACCTGAGAAGTGCTGCAGCTGAGATGGGTCACCCCATTCAATGCTCAGAGCTGTCCCTCTGCCTAAGAACTTGATGTGTATTTTAAGTTTCAAGGGTTTCAGCAGTTCCCAGTCTCTATGAGGTGTTGGAGCAGGGCATCCTGAAGCAGGAGGACAGGTCATGTCCAGAGAAGGAAGTAGAATCCCACATAAATTACTGAAATAGCTGAGAGCAGTCCTGGGAGGAGAAGTGGTGCACGCATTGCTGCTCAGGTCCTAGGACTTTTTTTTAGGAATGGTTCTATTTATGGTGATCTGAAAATCATCTGTTGGCCTGGCTACTATGTTTTCTTTGCCCCACTTCCATGCTATGAACTGTCATCCTAAAACACAGGGTCAAGACACAGCAGTGTAACGCATGATGGTGCGCCAGGGGTC
>NW_009734972.1:42919-46745 GCF_000703405.1 Apaloderma vittatum | reverse complement strand
TGAACACATTTTGGCTGGTATATCAGGAGGAATGCACCTCTCATCCAAAAAAAAATAAACCCAGAGGAGTGAAGATAAGGGGCTTAAATGCTTCCCCATCTCATGGGAGTGGCCTCCTCCACAGAAAAAGAAGTGATGTAACCTACTGCAAGTTGTTAAAGACTTGTCACATCCCTCACTTGTAGGTTGGGCTTCAAGTGTCCAGACAGTGATGACCCTCTAATCCCCACTTCTTCTGCCCCTCCTTGTTGGTGTCCCAATGCAAATTGCCATCAGAAGGAGCTGTGGGAAGCCCTGAAATATCTACCGTCCTGGAGGAACACTTCCATTGCATGTTGTGTTTTGCAGCTGAGCAACCTTCAGTGTCAGTCAAGCTCAAAGATGAAAGAAGATCACAGTCTCCTCCTGGGACCAAGAAAGGTTTGCAAGCCAGGAACAGGAACCCGTCCACCAGCAAAGCAGCTGATGTTATGCTCCTCCAGCTTGCAGGAGAGCAAAGGGACATTCCGTCCTGCCTCAGCCCCAACCTGTGGGTTCCCATCAACGACTGGGTCCTAGGACCAGCTCCAGCCCTGCACAGCCCAGAGGAGCTCATCTCCATCCCAGCTAGACCAAAATAGCTCTGCCTTTCCAAGGCTGCTCTTCCCATCTGCTGCTCTCTGGCACAGAAGCAGCAGCGAGGCACAGCCTTGGGTATCTGCCACCCAGGCCCGTTTTGCATTCAAAGCCATCCCGCATGCCTTGAGCTCCCACTCAGCCCAGAGCAGCTGCAACTCCAAAAAAGAAAAATAAAAAATATGTCAGAAGATGCCACTTAAAGCAGCGTTAAGCACAAGCAATTCGGGCATGCACCGGCAAAGGTTCCCAGTTGTACAGTCTGCAGCTCCTCTGTTACGAGAGAAACTGCTCACCCTGAGCTGACTTTGAGCTCATTTAAATCAAGTATTCCTAACTCCTCTTCATTTTTTCCCCTCTGACAATTTTCTCCCCTCTTCTCTGCTTTCCAGCCCACTTCTTCTCCTCCCTCTCTTTTCTCCCTCCCTTTCTCCCTGTCCTTTTCCCCTAAAGAAATGAAGATGAAAAGTATCTGTTTTCTGTTTGCTTTGTGACTATTGTAACTGCTGCCCATGCCTCTGCTCTCTGAATTCCGGAGACAGGGCGCAGTAAATGGGATGTTTAATCTTGCTGTCAGGGCCATATATCATTCCCCAAGCTCCTCCTGGGGTACCAAGAGCTGCTCAATTGACAAAACAAGCCAAGGAATGAATAAAACAACAGAAACCACTCAGCTGGCGCTATTAGCCCACCCGGAGCTGAAGGCAGATGCAGGAAGGCAGAAGCACACACCAGCGACTCCTGGTCATTGTTGTTTCCCAAGAGGATTTTGGCCATGAGGAGCATGAGCTGCTCCGAGCACACATGTACCTCACCCGCAACATCACCCCGCAGACACGCCTCTCCTTGGAACAGCCACGGGAAGCAGCAGCTCTTTCCCCTCCTCCACAAGTCTAATTTCGAGAGCGAGATGGACTTCATTTGTGTCTCCTCCAGGGCAGGCAGTGCCTTCCACCGTATCTTGAAAGCACCCGACGTGTTATGAGGTGCTGCTGTCAGCAGGAGCGAGGATTCATTAAGGTGATGGAGGGCTGAGTGGAAGTGGCAGGCGAGCGTTGTGTCGGGGGAGCAGCCTCTCTCGGCGCGCTGCCGGTGGCGTTTCGCCATGAGCCGGCCGAGCACCCAGCGACTCGGTCTGCTTATCGCGAATGAGGGGCTGCCTCTGGGTACCGAGGTGTCCCAGGTGGCAGCGGTTCACACAGACACGGGCGGGATATTTATCTCTGTGCTTTCAAGCTGAAAACTACCTGTCAAACTAAGTTGCTCTGTTAGGAGCTGAACCATGATTTCTTCTTGTGTCCCCTTCTGAAGCAACCAGTACTGACCGCCTTGAAGACCTCCCACTGGGATGGAGCCACCCGGCCCTCACACCTTTGCCAGCCACAGGCACACCCCAAACACTGATCCAAGCGCCTCACCTGCCTCCATCCTCAGATACAGTACTTGGAGACCTTGACTTGGCCATGGTGATGCCTTGTCCAGAATGAAGGAGACGGACAAGAAGATGTTGGCCTAGAAAGGATGTGCTGAATGCATTTTCCACTTTCCTGGTGCTCGGCGTATTCCAGATGTCAAAAAAAATTAAAGAGTGGCAGTGATTGATAACCTGGTGTGCTTGGGGCCCAGTTGCTGGGCACTGATAGAGGTGCTTTGCCATGAAATATTCATCCAGGCATCAGCACCTCTGTGTGACAAATCTGTGTTGCATGTAACGTGCATCACACAGGACGGACCTGCTGCTGGGAGCGGGGTTGGGGAGCAGCCCTCAGCCCGGCACGAGGGAGGGGGTGGGAAGTGCTCGGCTAACAGCAGTGTTATTTTGAGATTGCTGGGCAGATTGTAACAGCTAGGAGAGGTCCCTATGTTCAGAGGGGGGTTTTCAGTCCTTTCCACGGGGGAAGGACAGGAGCATCTCCAGGAGGCACATGCTCTGCAGGCCATTAGAACATTCAGAATGATTAAGATGTTTGTTAATGGAGCTGAGGTAAAAGGCTAGACTCATCCAACTGCGAGAAGTTTCTGGAGATGCCCACCAGAATAATAATTGCAGCATTAAGCATTCGGAGGGTACTTAGCAATGCTGTCGTATCAGGGAGGAATATCAGACGGCCAATCATGCATGCACAGCTGCCCGACCACTGAGGTGCTGGAGCAGAGGCAGGGGAGAGAAGGGGAAGGGGATTTGGAGCACGTCTGGCTGCTCTAGCCATGGGGGCAGGGGACGAGAGAAAGAGAGATTATTTCCAAGGGGAATGGAAATGCTTTTAAGCATAAACAAATGCTGTTTCTGAGATCCCAGATCATGACAGGAATGGATGTCGAGATCAGCGTTCTACCTCCGCACATTCTAATGGGGAATATCTGCCCAGTCTGTGTGATTGGTAGAGGACAGAGGCTTCCAGGGAACTGCTTCTCTCCACCTGCAGGACTTGGAAGACCTCATCCCACCTTGGCTTGGGGAACGCACATTCCTCTCCCGCCCATCTCTCAGATGCCCAAAGCCCAGCAGGAGCGTACAAATGGTGTCTGGATGTAAGCAGAGCTCGTGTCTGATGGGATGTCTCTGGCAGAGCCTGTAAGAGCTGTTCTGGATGAAAGTCAGTTCTGCAGAAGCAGAAAGATTCATCTCAATGTGCCCAAAGGCTTCGGTAACCCCTGAGCCAACTGGGAGGTGGTGTCACCTGGGTGACCTCTATTTCAGCCCCATCTCTGGCACTAAATTCATGACCAATGGCTTTAATACATTCAAAGGTGGTTCCCTCCCTGTACCTCAGTTTCCCCTGCCTTGAAATGGCAGCACCACTTCTCGACATCTTTGACCAGATAGTTTGCAAGGTGAGGAGTCAGCGCTGGATGGTGCCAAGCAGTGCAAAACAAGGATGCTAATCAGAGCTAATGGAGACTCACGGTTGTAAATTTGCAGTGGACCAGACAGGACACTCATCACACCGGGATGAAGCCCTAAGGATGTCAGGCACTCGCTGCTATTCTTATTTATACGATCACTTGATCAATAGTCACAGACCTGCTGTAAGAGGCAGGGTAGGGAGTGCAGGACCTGGGGAAATTAGAGAGAAAACTTCTGTGTTTGGAAAGGTTATTTAGAAATGACATGCAGTTCACCAGGAACTGAACCAGGAGACCCGAGCTTGCTCTGCACAGCCATGGGATGGCATGGGGCTTGCGAGGTCAGCTCTACAGCAGTGTGGGA
>NW_009734972.1:28521-42888 GCF_000703405.1 Apaloderma vittatum | reverse complement strand
ACGTTGGTGTATTCAAAAAAAAAAAAAAAAAAAAGAGTTGAAGAAAAACATGAAATATTCAGCTGCTACTTTACTAAAGAAAACATTCTGCCTGCATTGCCTTTCCCCACACCTACGCAAGCAGCAGCATGTTAGAACAGGACCATGGCACCCTCCAGAGCAAAGATTAATAAAAAACAAAAGCCAAAAACAAACACAAAAAGCCCAACAACCAAACAACCCTCCCCACACACACAATCTAGACAGGGATGTGCTGTCACTTCCAATCAAAACACTCATCAGCATCCTGTTTTTCTCCCAAACTGCCACCAGCGCCGCAGTGTTGTGGCTGCCCCCTCTCCACGCTCCCTGTTTGCAGCAGGGAGGTGAAGGAACTCAGTTCCTCCTCGGCAGGTTTCCCAGTGCCCATGGCAACGACACACCAGCTCTCCATCTGGGCAAACTGGGCCAGCAGACCTCCCCTGGTCCTCTCCCTCTTTGGTGTGGGGTCATAGACTGGCCTAGGCTGGAAAGAACCTTAGAGATCACCTAATCCAATCTCCCTGTCATGAGCAGGGACGCCTCTCAACTAGATCAGTCTACTCAAGGCTGGCCTTGAACACCTCCAGGGAGGGGGCAGCCACAACATCTCTGGGCAATTTATTCCAAAGTCTTGCTGCCCTCGTACTGAAGAATTTCTTCCTAAGATCCAATCTAAATCTATTCTCCTTCAACTTAAACCCATTTGCCCTTGTCCTATTGCTGGACACTCTTGCAAAAAGTCCCTCCCCAGCCTTCCTGTAGGTTCCCTTCAGGTATTGGGTCTCCTGCAGTTCAGGTTCCTGTTGGTCCTGTACAGTCAAAGCTTATTTAATCCCAAGCCTTTCTGTTGCTTCAAAAGCAACAACAGAAGAATGCCTGTAAAGTTGCAAAGCTGAGCACTGAGGAAGGAGCATGTGCCACCAAATTTTGCCACCTCTTCCCCTAGAGCCAGCTGCAGGGCAACACAACCAGCAAGGTCCCAGCAGGTGACAGCTCCTGCTCCCCTTCCTGGCCTCATCTGAATTTCACCAGGCTGACGGAAAGATTCCCTTGAATTCACAACTCCGAGATACTGGGGAAGGTTGAGGTGGCTCTGATGCCCTCCAGTGATGCTTCCTCCTTCCCAAAATACACCGACTGCTTCCTTCAGTGAGACGAGCAGGCACAAAACTCAGCTTCAATGGCCACCAGAGGAGAGATGAATCCCTGCCCAGTGTTGCTGGTAAGTCCTGGTGCAGTTTAAATCACTCAGAAAATAAAGGGGAGAAAAAGTGACCCTAGATGCTAGTTAAATAGCAGCTGAACAAAACCAAAAGAGAGCCTGGGCTGGAAATGTTCAACAACAGACGTGTCCTAGAGCTGTGAAATACACAGCAAACAAGGTCTAGCTCAAGATGACGGCAAAGAAAAAAACTTTTCCTGGATTTTTTCCTTTCTCTGAAGAACTCTGTCTCGGCATATGTGAAAGCCACTAGACAATCAGTCTGGATTAGCGAGACATCTGATTAAAATGAGCGCCAAGAACAATGGTTGATGATGATGAGTTAGATTGGATTTAGGTCACATTAAAACACTGTGAATAAATCATCCCACTAAAGACCAATTACAAGAGATCCTTTGATTGACGAACGGAAAGAAAAAAAAACTCAATCTTCTGATGCAGTTCTGATGATTTCTAGGCTACCCTTTAACCATTCTCTGCCCAGAACCAGGTGCAACATTTTTCCAACAAAAAGCTCCGAGGAACTTCCCCAAGGCTTTTGAAGGAGTGGGTGGGACAGAGCAGAAACAGACTCAGATGTGCTTTTTCCAGTTTGAGCTCAAGTAGGTGAGATTTTGGCTGTGGGCCAGGCTCTTTTCTTGTGCAAGGAAGAGTAGCTGTCCCCTGACCCTCAGTTTGTATAAATCAGGCTGGCTCCTTCTTAAACCCGTGGCAAGGCTTTCCCTCAAAATTATAGGCTCAGAACTTGCCAAAAGTATCCTGGCTGGAGTCTTCTCCTGAAAGCTTCTCTGAGATCTTTCTCAGCTTGTGACTCTCCTTTTCCAGGTTCCTCCTATTCTTCCCCAGGTAGCTTTTCCTATCCTGCCTCCTCTGTCTCGTCTTCTCCCTCTCAGTGATTCTGTTCCTCCATTTCCAACAGCTATAATAACTTGTATTTAAATTTCAGGGTATAGAAGCTAGCCCCATTGGAATCAAAGGTTAAACCACCATTTATTTATTTTTTTCTTTTAGCAAAGTCAGGATTTCATCTTAAATCACTTGCTAAAACAAAGAATAAGTACAAAGATCTTTAAGCTGGTTAATACATGACCATCCTGGCTTATTGTGCTAGATGTATAGCTTCCCTTAGCCAGCAACCTTTATCCATCTCATACATCAAGAGCCTTTTTATTTGCCACCACTTATTGTTGCTTGATCTGTGTTCACTGAGCTCTTATATTATTATTTAAAAAAATAATCTCCCTATTGTCTCTCTTGAAGAGACAAAGACCAAACCAGGAATGAAAGGAAATTCTCCCTCTTAACGGTTGATTGAGTTGGATATAAACCTCAGCCTGACAAAGCCCAAATGGGTTGCACAGATTTCTACCTGCTCTAAACTAACCGTTCATCCTAGACTTGACCAACTGCCCTCCCGCTTGGCAGCCTCCCACCCATCCAGAGCCCTGGCACTCAAAATCTCCCGTGAGTTGCTGCACCTTTGAGAGCACCATCAAAATCCAGGCTTAGACAGTACAGAAGCTCTTCTCCAAATGCACATCCCTCCGTGTGCAAACGCAGAACCTGCCATTGGGTGGCAACTCTCCTTTTGGAGCCCGGTCCTTGAATCCTTGAGCTCTACAAAAATTTTCCTGGATCCTTGTTTTCTATGGGGAGTCCCAGCTAATCGTGTCCTCCATGGGTGGGCACTGGCACAGCTGGGTTGGTGGCTGCTGGGAGAGCTGTCCTGTCCCTATCATCACTTTTATGATCCCCCAAGCTGATGCAGAAAGGTTCCTGTTCTGTAATAAATATGCCTGGGCTGCCCTCGAGGTGAAGGAGAAAGGATTAGTTACTTATCTTTTCTGATAGAGAAGACCAAGTTAACAAGTTTATTGATTTTGGTAAATAAAGCTCTTCATGCTGCTGCCTTATTTATATAAACACCAACATGTATTCAGATAAAGCACATGTCACCAGCCCTGGGTGCACTGACTCAGCAGCATCCCTGAAATATGCTGGGCCAAGCCACTCTTGGAATTCCTTGAATTTGGATCCCTGGAATATGCCATCCCTGTGTGAAGCACTTACTGGTTCTTATTTAATTTCCAGCAAAAAAAGTGAGAAGCTGAGCAGAGCTCAAAGGCAGCTTGCTCTAACCTGCCTCACCATGGGGGACGTGCTTGCTAGGAATCAATGGCATAATCCATTTTGTTCTGTCTTGCAATACACTCTTACATCTAATCCACAAGGGCACGGTGGGTTTGGTGCCAAATTAATGCTGGCACCGAATGTCTGCATCACCTGCGCCTGGGAAATCACCTTTACAAATTCCTAACTGCATTGAGTTTGGCATCTTTTGCAATACAGAGGTTACACAGAGTTTAGTTACAGCTTTGACATCAGTGCTGAAGCACCACGGGAATTTGGTTCACAGCCTGACATAACTCAGAAAATGACCTTCCTTCCTAAAAGACGTGCGTTATATAAGTACAGGAGAGCAAGAATATGTATAATTAATCATATGACAGGCACATGCATCGGTACCGGTCATGTATGGCAGCTCCAGTACAGTCTGAAGAGCCTGGCAAAATTCACACTCTGACATAAACATATCTTTGTTGAACCATATTCTTTATCATCCATATAATCAGTCCGTCACCAATTTGTTTCATAGTCTGGTGACCAGAGGAGGTTAGGAAGAACTGAGCTTTTAAAAAAGTAAATAGAGGATAAAGATAAGTGAAAGGGAAATCAAGAAAAAGATTAAGACATTTCTATGAGTCACCTAAAAGAGATGCCTACAAAGGGGGGGAAAAAAAGGTATTTGTCATTATCATATAAGCAAAAGAGTAGTTGGTTTTATGAGGTAGTTTTATTCTTTTCCCAGATTCTGCCTGCCTAAAATTCTTTGAACAATGAACTCACCAGAGGAGTCCAGACATTAAAGTCTCTCCTTCTACAGATGCATTAGAAGAGCAGCAAGGCTTCCAGCAAAACTAGACTCAACTTCCCTGCTCGTTGGAGAGCAACCGTCAAGCATAAACTAACACAAATATTTTAAAATCTTTCGAGGTTTCTTTATGCATTGCAAAGAAATCACAGCATGACAGAATTCACTTTCTAAAAGACAGCCTTTGAAGGTCACCTTAAAAAAATCCCAGGAGAATGCAGAGCATGGAGCAAAGACCAAAACGCCTTAAAAGGAACTTTCCCAGCCGTCAATTCAGCCCTTGCTATTGCTGGCAGCCACATAATAAAACCTATTCATAAAGCTCCATTTTAAACTACGTGGGCTTCTTGCCTCCACCGCTCCTGCTGGAACCTGTTCCAGGACCTCACTCCTCCAAGCTTCAAGACCTTTCTAATTTCCGGGCTGGGTTTATTGATGGCCATTTTGCAACTATTTGGTCCGGGGCCAGCCTCGTCCCTTGGTTCTCCTCCCTGCACGGCTCAGGAGAGCCATCGCGTCCGCAGTCGAGGGGGCGAGGGTAGCTGTTCCAAATCCCCTGCTGGAAAAGCCCCAAAGGGGGATTTTGGAACAGCTACCTTGGCTTCTCACTCTAAATTGGCAGCTGGAGGAGTCTCCTTCTATTCATCAGGAGGGTGGAATTTAGAGGCTGGACTGCTGATGCTGAAGCAGCTTTTTGAAGACCAGCTGTGCCCCATCTCTTTGCATGTCCTCTTCCCCAGTTACCCCAGAAACCCTCACCCCAGCCTGAGGTCCCCGTGCAGAGAACTTGCAACACCTCCGGGTGTTTGACCAGTTGTAGAAAGCCCTGAATTAGCCTTGGCACCAGGAAGGGAAACAATTTCTCTGGCAGGCAAGCTCCAGGTTATACCAACCTTCACACCTGCAACGCTGGGCATCTCCCTGCCCTCAAAGGAGAGGAGATCTCCTGAGATGATGAACCTGTCGCACAGGGAACTGGAGAGGAGAAAAGATCTTGTGGGTTTTACCTGGATAGTTCTTCCAGGTTCTGCATGGGATGGAGGTGTACAGCAGAAGAGAACAGCATTCATCTCCTCCAGCAACATCAGAGCAAAATCTACATTTTACTGGGCTCCTGTAGGGTTTTGCAACAGCACAGGAACCTGGCAGCACCAGAGCTGACGGGCTCTGCAACATCCCCACTTCCACGGTCTGAACAGCAATGTCAAAATCTCCAAGAACAGGAAATAACTGAAGGGGAGACAAAGATCTTTAGGAAATTCTAGCAGCTTCAACAGCAATTCTTCTGTAAACAAAACCAAATTAATTTTCTGCAGGAAAATAGTGTATTTGGGGTTTTTTTTAATGGATTTTTTTCACTCCAGGATTGTTTTAATCATCTGTGGGCTTTCTTATGTTTCCAGCGTTTAGTGGCATGACAGTACATAATATGACATGCCACTCCATGTTAGTAGTGACAAGAACATGAAGCATTAGCTGCTACTCCTGCCACGACACAGAGTGACAGAGCGTGTCATACTGGAAATGCAGGGACCAATACAGATTATACTTCTATTTTGACCAGCGCCTGCTTTTTGAACAGTTAAGCCAGCTTCTACTTGCTACCAATTGAGAGAAAATTTTCTGAGGAACCACCTGTTTGCTCCGTAATGAAAATCTGACGCTTCCAACAAGAAAAGGAGACATGTATTTAGCACACTAATTAGGGTTGAAATTATTTTCAATACCTGAGGAAGGTGATTCCAGTCTAACACCGAGCAACAGTGAGCTGCTGCCACGCAGCCCTGCATTCTCACCTCCCTTTAAAGATCTCAAAGCCCTTGGCAAACAGTAGTAAATTAAAATTGGGGTTTTTCATTGTTGGTTTTTTTTCTTTCTCCATTTCAAAAGCAGGTGTAAAAGGAAGGAGGAGAAGGATTGGGACAAAGGGGCTACCACTGCGAAGGAGCTAAAATGGTTTTCACGAGGTACCACCCACATCCCTGAGCAAAACAGAGCCTGCGGTTTCTGCCATCTAAACCCCACTGCTGAATTCACTGAAGGCTAGAACCTGGGAAATGTTGTCAAAAACAAGGAATGGCTGAAAAATAGAATATATTATCCAGAGCCCTCTGTGCTATACCCTGACCTTCCTCACCTAATAACCTGTGCTGTTCAAAAAAAAGAACAACCTTCACAAATGCCCCAAATGCTCCTCTCTTTTGGGCATGGCTAACTGCTCTGTAAAATGCATGTTTATGCTGGGTTTTTTTTGCTGACGAATTTAGCCCACAAAGGAGTGGTTATATTACTGTTTACCGAAGAAAATCACTGTTGCCATTTCTGCAGCTCCCAGACAGCATTTTAGGTGCCACAGTCTTTCTCGTCTGTGTGTGCAGAGCAATCCTTTGTGTGGCTGCGATTCTTTAATATGTGGCTCTGAGACCAGTGCTCTCCCAGGCACCATCAGAAGTGGTAACAGCATTATTAGGTAAATTATCAGAGCTGCTACTAATGAGGATTTCTCCTGCATTCCTGTGTTAACAGCTTTTGGCTTTCCTGGCAGGAAAACCCAAGCTTCCCTTGAAACCCTGCATCTTCAGGGAGTTCTCGTTGACCATGACACAAAAAAAAAAGCCACAAGTAGGAAACCTCTGATTGCCATGGATACAGAACTGGCTCTGTGAAGGGCTTTGGAAAAAAAACAGGGCAGTGAGAGCAAGCATTCGCAAGGTCAGAGGAGCAGGCACAGCAAACCCTTTGCTGTCCCGTCGGTGTGAAAGCCACGTATGCAGCTCTGACTCGCGGCTCTTTCCTCTCTTCCCAACTCTTGGCTGATGGGTTCCAAAATCTTCAGATCCATGTCCCATTTCCTACCTGGAAACTTCTATAAGACCATCGCAGACTCCTCTCATCCCAAGCTTGAGTAGCAGGAGGGTACATGGAGCACAGACACCACCATGGCTCCGTGACTGACCTTCAGGTCCATGTCCTCCATGTTTCAGCAGCCGCTGCTCCCCTAGCTCTTCAGGGCCTTGGGTGAATGTTGTGCTGGCATCATCAACGTGTTGCAACCCTCCTTCAGACCTCTAGATTATACCATCAGATTCAGTCACTGCTGGGCCAAAGGGTCAAGCCTGTCTCCAGCAGGAGGTTCCCGGAGCAGCGACAACAGTCCTCTCCACGTGTCCCCCTTCCCTTGCCCTTTCCGCAGACTGAAGCCAGGAACCACGTCACATCACCTCTGCCCCATCTGCCCACGGCTGCCTGCCCTGGGAACTGCTGGCTCCTGCCCTTTCACCCTCAGGGTTTTCAGAGGGACACTCAAAATTCTCAGCGTCAGGGAATTTGCTCCCAACAGCACCTGACCCTCAGCAGGTCCTTGTGATGGCCAAATACTCAGAGGTAAAGGTAGGTCTAAAGCAAGGCAGGCTGGCTTGGTCTGAGAAAAGCCAGGATGCTTCTTGTCTTCTGTGTCCCTCCAGAAAACAATCCGTTTTTCCCAAGTCTGGACTCTGTAGAGTGGGACCAAAGTGCTTCCCTCTCAGAAGGACATCAAACAGTATGGGTGAGAGCTGAGAAATCCTGGAGCTTGTCTAAACATCAGAGCCTGAGAGAATTCTCCCTCTACATTGATTTCCTTTTATCTTTTTTCTATAAATCAGTTTCTTCAACTCTTATGTTCTTTTCTGCTGCTTTTCTCTTCTGCTGCTTTTCTCTTAACATGCTCCAATCCATCAACCTCTCGGTGATGCCAAAGGCCCACAAATGAATGTCCTGTGCCATTCCCAGCTCAGTACAGCTGTTAACAAAAAGGACTACGTTCCCCAGCAGATTTTGAATTGAGTGACATTTCTGAACACTTAATAATGGAAAATCTCCAGTTCTTCCCATATATATTCTGGGACCAAAACAAAGCTGATGGGGACTGTTAGTCTACACCAGGCAGATAAGAGTCAACACATCAGCACCTGCTCCATAAATCCAGACATCACCGACATAATTTTGAGAGACCTCCTTCACCCTAAGTAATGCAATAGATGTAAATGGGGGCCGAAGTGTTGATATATCAACACTTTACATAGACATCTAATCTACATATTTGCAGTCACGACAGATTCAGAGATTGATGCTGATACCCAGTATAGCTCTGTGCTATCTATTAAATGTATTACCCTCTCCATCAGAAAGCTATGTGTGACAGCATATTCTCTCCTGGACCAAAATGAGTAGGGTTGGGAGTGGGAGAAGTCATTTAGAAAGAGTGCTCTAAACGTCAAGTCTGTCATCTCTGTTATTAATATGTCATGAGTGGACTCTAGGTGACGCTTGCTCCAAGATGAACATTATGAATGGAGCAAGCTGTGTGTACAATTAATATTCCTCTTGATATATCATTTGTAAGAATTTCAGAGAGGTTGTAAATGGGAAACGCTTGCTTAGAGATGAATGAATTAAAGTAAAATGAAGACAGAAAGGAGGAGGGAGGAACTAAATCCCTGCATCTGATGGTGTCCCACAGGCTATCACTTGGAGCTGGGGCTTAGCGTGGGGCAGGCGAGATGGGCTGAGCTCTTCCTTCCTTGGGTGACGTCCTTTTAGGTAGCTCAGTGGCTGTCTTAGAAAACAGGTAATGATCCCAAGTTGCTCATTAAGACATTCACTGTATTCCCACCCTCCTGATGCCACCATCTAACCCCACTCCTAGGCACAGTTCAAGGCAGATCTGTGGAGGATGATTTTCCCTGGGGGAAATAGTGAGAACTCACAAGCAAAAAGAGACATGTGAAAACAGATGATGACTTAGATAATTAACCTTCTAATCACCCCCGTGGTGTGATGGAAGCATAGAACCATCAGTCTGCATGCCGTGGGGAAGGAGGGAGACTCGAGCCAGGCAGCAGAGAGAAAGAATGGCCAGCAGTGTCCTCCCCTCCTACCCAACCCTTCAGGGCATAGGACTATGCAGACAGCATGAGGAACGGCTATGGGAAAACGGAGCACCTCAGCACTCATTTTGGCCTCATTACTACATGTTTTTCTGCATCTTTGGACTCCACATGAATCTGGCTGGGTAATGAGAATCTGACAACCTTGCCTGGTTACTTTAGACATATGTCTGTCATCAGCCACTCCTGGAAGAACCACTGTCCTCTGCTGGCTGTCATCCACACAGGGATTTCTGGCATGACTTTGGATCATGATCAGCCAGATTGCCTTTCTGAGCTTGATTTTGAAAAAAAGGGGTTAGATGCTGTTATCTCCTTGGATATCATCTCCTAAACTCCCCATCAGGGCAACTCAATTGTACTTTGAAACATCATGAAAGTAAAAAAGAAAAAAAAAACACTCTTCTGATCCTTGTTTAGAAAAATATGTGTCTTGGGGATGAACAGAGACTGCAGAAAGATCAGGGTAAGGATGCAAAAGGCTGGATCCCACCAGGAGAAAACTTGAAGGATCGTTTTGGCCTGTCCCCTGGTGGTAGGTGCTGTATAAAACTAGAACAGCAAGCCGACACAGTCTAAATAAAAGATGAGAGGCAGCCAGTGAATACAAAAGACAGGCAGGAAGGCAGCCAGGTAACAATACGGTAATGAGCGTAGTGCCTCTTGCATGCAAGTAGTAATTCCAGCACAAGAATGGCCTCGCCTCAATCTCATTTCCCAAGCATCCCCATAGAGGTACATCTGAAAGCTGATGGCATCTGCGCTGCGCCTACCCTCTGGACAAATCGAGGGCTATAGTCTCCATAGTTAACAGCCTGGCATCTCCCACCAGAGTCAATTCACACCGAATGCGACACAAAAAGCCAGCATGCAGTGTTTGTGCTTCACATGAGTGACAAAACCACTTCTGACAGCCTGACTTTGCACTGCCTTCGTGCTTTTCGAGCACGCATCCCAAAGGGTTTCTCTCTTGATAGGGCCTTCCGCATGCTTTTAAGAGAGGCTCAGATCAAAGAGGATCGGAGAATCCAGTGCCTGGTGTGAGTAGAATGGGCTTCAGTGAACTGGAGCGGGCTGCTCCAGAGGAATCACAGAATCACGGAGGCTGGAAAAGACCTCCGAGATCATCGAGTCCAGCCTGTAAGGAAGACCACGCCTATCTTAATGCCTGGACCAGTCTGTACAAATTCAGTTTGTTCAGTCTTGAGGAGGTAAACTCAAGACCAGGATGGCTGTGTCCCTCCTGCCCATAGTGGAGGAGCTCAGATTGGAACTGGCACCTCTCTCTTTGGGTTCCCCACAGGGGCAGCCAGCTCTGCAGCCCCCTGCGAGCCAGTGCCTAGGCATTGGCGCTCCACCAAGGAGACTGGTTTGCAGTGGGAAGCCCCGTGGTAAGTCACGGTCGCAGTGAATTTATAAAGACTACACAAATTCTCAGCCACAGATACACAGTAAAATATCCAGACATGGGAAGTAGAAGAAAGGACCGTACAGTCCCCTTCCATCACCAACTATCTCAGAGAAGCTGGGAAATCAGCAGAGGATTCAAAGCGTGTCTGTTTTGCACACCTCCAGTCTGTAGAGCTTGACACCCTCAGCACACAGAAGCCTGTGGCAGAACACCAAAAGCTGTAAATACAGAATATCACCTAAAAAAGCAATCAGCAATGCCTCTGGACAAGCGCCCTCCCCTTTTGCAATGAAAACACTCATGGCTACACTGGGAATTGTCTCGATTATTTGGGGTTTTTTGAGAGAGAAAAACACACACCAGAACATGAAGAGAAGAAAAAAAAAAGGACAGGCAAGAACACACAGAAGATCAAATACTCCTCTACTCTTTCAGTCCTCTCCAAGGAGCTGCTCTGGGATCCTGGATGTGCAATGGCACCCCACAAGCTGGCTCCACACCCCTAACTCTTCCACTTTAAGATGTGTCAGGGGTCCTGCAGAGTGTTGTCAAACCTGATGCTCCTCACCTGCTTGCTGACCCAAGCGTCATTGTCCTGCCAGGTAAAACACGGTGCAGAATCTACAGACAAACAAAGCCAGAACTTCAGTCTGATAAACTAATGATGCTCCACCAGCTTACACCAATGCTTCACTGATTCACACCTGCTGAGGGTCTGCTCAGGCAATAGAGCTGGAGCTTTTCTGGAGAATAGCCCCTTGTAAAACCAGAGGGCTGTGACACAATCACATGGAAACACAAGCCCCCATTTTACCCTTCACCTGATAGCGCAGCTGAGCACCCACCTTGAGAATTAATTCTATCCCAGCCAGGAGAGTCTGAAAGCTGAGCGAGCAGCTCAGAAAGCAGCATTCACAGGAATAGTGGTGGAGGGAGAAAGCAGGACCTACGGGCTCAGCTCCGGGTAAGCTGAGCACAAAAAATGAGAAGAGCTCTGACCCCAACCTGCTGCCCTACCTCGACTCGACAGCACAGCTGTAGGAGGCTGATGGATGCTGGACTCTGTAACTAAGCAGGGAAAGGATGCTTTGGCCAAAACACTAATTGCTTTTTTCTGTGCAAGGAACAAGAGAAGGGAACAATTTCATCATACTGGAAAGCCAGATGAGATGGACTTACCATCTCCAGTAAGTCAGATGAGATGGACTAACAGCCTGTGGGTTATGAATCTAAGAAGAGACAAAATGCAGAGGAAACCTTCCCTTGATCTAAGCCACGTTCCCGCTGAAGCATGAATAACAGCCCTCAGAGGCCTGCCTGGCTGCTCTCCTCTCCTTCTATTACCAGGAGCCCTCTGGGAGCCACCGCTGAGGCACGACTCTCATTTATTCCTCTGTTTACAGGGACTGGTCATTATTTACTGACGATTCTCAATGCCTCAACAGCATTTGAAACAAGTAGGAAGTACTGCATTTGTAAAGAGATAGTCAGAGATGACAGAGAAGAAAAGGCCCCCCGTAATTGCTCCTATCTATCACGCTGGCTCCTCTGCTTTGCTCACTGCAGGCTCTGCGGCTGTCGGTGCAGGCTGTGGGCACTCCCTGGCTGGAGTGGGGACGGGCTGTGGGTTCCTGACTTCGTTCCAATACCCGTGGCATTTCTTTCAAAGACAAGCAAGATGGAGGCAGAGCCCAATTAATTCTGAGGATGGACTTTGCATGAGATGGGGTGGAAGTGAGAGGGTCGGGATGGCAAGGAGCACCAGACTCAGCACAAACACAGGTGAGAACATGCACACACATGTACACACCTGCTTTCTTCCAAACCTTGTGCTGTTTTTTGCCATAGTCCAGGCTCAGCAGCTCTTGATAAATCAAAGCTGTTGCAAAGCTCCATGTAGTGCTGGGAGCTTTTCAATCAAGCTTGATGAACATTGGAGCAATTATTTCAGGAGGGAGGTGGCTGCAGTAGCTTCATACAAACCCCTTCTTTGTGGCAATGCTAATGGGTCACGGAGCTTATACCATTAATGATGCCGTTGCAAAACGCTCCCAGAAGGATGCAATTAAGAAAGGTTGGTGATAATGGGCATTAAAGAGACATCTTATCAGCTCTCCATTGGGTGGTAAAAAGCTGCTCAAGCAGGCATATATCTGGGTACAGCTGCAAGGATCCCACATGTTCTCTTCTTCTGCATCACCTCTTGCCCCAGTCTTCTCTGGTCTGTGGTTTCTGTGGTTGCCATCATTAGCTCCTTCTGTACAGTAATTCTCATGCCACACAGGCTTCTTTTCAGCAGCCTGAAAGCTCATCCTTTCCGTGGCTGGAGACCTTGACTCTCAGACAGGCCCTTTCAGAGACAGTAGCTGTTTCCACTGACTCAGGACATGAGATGTTCTCCTTCCTCTTTTCACCAGTTCTTCTGCTGTTTCCTCACCTCACAGCATTCCGGTAACACATGGCTGTTATTAAGGTAGCTGTGTGATTCATCCCAGCTGAATTCTGACCCTGTTGAGCTGGTGGCTGCTTACACTCAAGGCAGTGCCTGCTGAGAAGAGCTTATCATTGTAAAGAGACAAGACCAGACAGTAGGAAAGGAAAAAGAAATCCATAAAGAGGGAGTAACTACAGGAAAACCACACAGACAACCAGCAGCAGGCTGAAATCTCTAAGGCATATTTATCCACCTCAGTGATCATTATTTTGGGCTCACTTCATACTCTCAGGCAACGTCCTGGCTTACTTCAGCTATGTTATTCCAGCAGTTTGCTTTAAGTTAAGATGAGGTATTCTGGAGTCCACTATTTGTCTCTACAGACCGGATAAGGAGCTTGGAGGTCTGGATTAGCTGGAGACATCTACTTTTGGTGAGATGGACCCCATCTCTTGTTCACCAGGATGAAGTCTTAACTCCTCCGTCTGGCTGCACAAACTGGGTAAATTGGCGTCTCCTGTAAGAGCAATAGACTGAGTAAACTGCAATAACTACGTGTTGCCTTACGCCCATCTTTCAGTGCCTTTGTGTATTGGATAGAGTCCTTAAGCTGAGCAGTTGGACCGAGTCCTTAAGCCGAGCAGGTGTTTCCTAACACCAGGGCACTGGGCTGTTTGTGCTACACAGTCTGCAGCCCCTGCATGGGAGACACGCACTGGACGAAGCAGCCGAGACTTGTTTTCAGCAGAAAAAGCCATGGATGAAAACACAACCCAAGACTAAAGCAGCACAGGAGTAGGGAGAACAAAAATTACTATATCCACCACTCTATCCTTGCAGCTCCTGACGAGGAAACCATCTGCATTTATCTTCAGTTTGCCCTCACCTATGGTAAAAATCTTTTTCTTCATTTCTAGCACAAAGTACAGCTTTCCA
This sequence comes from Apaloderma vittatum, assembly GCF_000703405.1. Taxonomy (NCBI): domain Eukaryota; kingdom Metazoa; phylum Chordata; class Aves; order Trogoniformes; family Trogonidae; genus Apaloderma; species Apaloderma vittatum. The sequence continues at coordinate 29,004 of NW_009734972.1, read as the reverse complement.
AAATGTTTTCTTTACAGCAGGTATTGGGGACGATGGGTTAAAGTTGCCACTTTGTGTCTCTAACTTGGCACAATGTAACCAGAAGCTAAATTACAGCCGGCTGGACAAAAGGGCGAGTCTCTGCTAGCCTTGCAAGAAATAGCTCAGGTGCACTAATGCATCTTCTTGAGCAATGTCTCCTCCAGTGAAATTCTGCTTGCTGAGGTGGTCCTTAATCAAAGAAGTAGCTATTACTTGTGACATGACCAGGAATTTGATGGTTTCCCTCATCATCAGCAGGGAAAGGAGAAATGCTTTACCAGATTGGCTGAACAAATCCTACAAACGCAAAGATCAAAGGGCTGTGAGAACAGCCCTGGAAGAGGGGACATCTCCCTGTGAAGAAGTGCCTGAGGAATGGTGATCAGAAGAGGACATACTCACGTTACAGCATTTTCCAGCAATTCCTTTTCAGGCAGCTCCTAGGCAAATCTTAGCAGGAAT
>NW_009734972.1:27848-28452 GCF_000703405.1 Apaloderma vittatum | reverse complement strand
ATTTACCGGTTTGTGCAGGGGGGGGACCAGCCGCAGGTGCAGAGTGTCCTTCCATCCCTCCAGAAAGCCCACGTGGAGACAGAGCCTGGTCGATGCTCTGCAGCACTCGAGTATCATGATAATGAATGGTCCGAGGTAGAAGCTGTGCAGGGGCAGCACATATGTGCCACGTATATATCCACACATAAGGGACATCTTCTCTAGGGCTGCTACAACAGCAGCTGTAAGAAGAATTTAGATGGTGATAAGCTATTCAGGATCCAATACACGCATTTAACGATCTCGATTTCAAAAAAAATCTGGTCTTTTGTATGAGCACCAGCAGTCACGAGGAATTTGGTTTTTACCAGCTCTCCCTTTAGTACATCCCTCGCCAGACCTCCTGGAGGCAGGCAGACACCGGGGACACCAGTGTCCGACCTCCACTCTATTTCAGAACCGGTGACCTATATACGGGCTGTGAGCAGCGGGTGCCAGTCAGAGCTGACGGCTGGGCTGTGGAGATGCTCACAGACGAAGGATTTCTGCCCGCGTCATCAACCCTGCTGGGCAGACCTTGCTGATGCCTTGGTTTCATGACCTGGAGGAGCTCGTCGGCGGGGGG
>NW_009734972.1:8632-27798 GCF_000703405.1 Apaloderma vittatum | reverse complement strand
ACCTGCCACCGCCGAGGCTGCGAGTATTTCAGATGCTGGAGAACAGCCTGTGTTAAAGGGGCTGCAATCGCGCACAGCTTGCTGACACCACAGTTAAGGAAATGGTGCCATTAGCAGATGAGTGGATTTTATCGGCGACTCCATATAAACCCTCCCCAGTCAACATCCCCTGCCTTAGCACCCACGGATGGCTGCCCTTCACTGCTGCTGAGCTGCTTCCGTGGGTGCAGGCATGGGAGAGGGATGTGCTCAAACTCTGCCCCCCTTCCCATGGCAAAGTGTTCCGTGCCTGCAGGCAACCTCTGCCCAACCCATCCTTCTGGAAACAGCCCAAGGACAAGGACAAAGCCCCCCAGACTTCACTCTGGAGAGCGTTCGATCTTTGGAAACACTGCTAAGAGCATGACCTTCCTCCTGAGGGGTTCATGGCCAGTCCCAAAATCCCACTGTGCCCTCAGGAAAGCAGGGACCCTCCCTGCCTCCTCCCCCCCAGCCTAAGCCACACAGATGCAATCACAGCAGAAGGGGAAAAGTGTTGTTCTGTCCAGAGCCCTGCTGGAGAGTCAGGGATGTGCAGAAATCCCCACTACACCAAGCCAGGGGCAGATCCAAGTCTCTCCAGCTTCATCAGACGAGCTCCTGACCCTTGGCTGAGCCGGGGGTTCCCCATTGCTTTGCTGGGGGTCCCTCAGCCCACCCATAGCCCGCAGTGAGACACAGCGCGTTGCCTACGAGATCACTCAGCTTCAGACAGATCTAACCAAAAATATGGGCAAAAGAGAGAGACTGTGATAAATATAACTTAGCAAAAGGTGATGTTTCATAGCAGGCTCCAACCATACATGACAGGGGGAGAACCTGATAGAGATCGGGCTGCAATAGAAACGTCACCTTTTGAACAAGATACTTTATCTGCTAAATCAGTTCCATCTCTTGTCAAATTAAATCCATAGCCCATTTAATCAGGAAAGTCAAAGCCAGATCCAATGTCTCGGGGGAAGTTTTATTGGAAGCAGGTTCTGTCTCCGTGCGAAGGAAGGTAATATATATTTGAGACTGCATGCTAATGCTAAAGGAGTTGTCAGGAGGGAAAGAAAAAAGACACAATGGCTCAGTTTCCCCATAGAAAATTATCTAGATTGGGGAAAAATAAACTGACCCAGTTTTCAAATTTCTTTTTAAGCAGAGAGAAGTAAACCTGGTTACCAATGTTTCTGGCCTAACATATGAGGTTTGAAAGGCACACCAAAATTATTATGAAGGTAAAACAAGAAGAAAACAGGCTAGGATGAGGGGTAATATCCTGTAGTATCTGTCTTGAGAGGAGGTTTTGAAAATTTGGGTCAATCCCTGAGAGAAGATGTCTTCTTGCCTTGATCCTTTCCAGCAGCAGATGCTGGGAGGGCACTGATGGGGAAACAGGAACAGCTCCCAGGTCCCACCTCTGGAATATGCTTCAAGCATATTCACAGGTAGAATAAATCCCAATATAACAAAAGCTAAACAAAGTTCACGAGGAGGTATGGCATAGGGGGGAAAACAAACAGGAGAGTAAACCTGGTCCAAAAAAAGATCTGACCCACCAGGAAACACACAGGGAGAGACGTTTTGCTGCCTACAAATCAACCGAGCCTCTGGGAACGAAGAAGCTGAATTTAAAGCAACCATTTTGGAGATAAAGACGATGCTAAAATTACTGTTGAACATTATCCAAAAAGGCAGATAATGCCTAGATTACATCTTCAAAGTTTTATCGCCTTAAGCTAAAGGGGAAAGAGAAGGGGGAGTGCAGGCTCACGGGGAGAGGGATTCAGTTTCCTAAGACTGTCATGAGCCACATTGACTTGGACTCCAATCTCCGGTATGTTTAATATGTAGATTGACTTAGGCTTTCTTGGTAAGTAATTTAAGAAAACAGCATCTGGAAAAAAAAAAAAAGTCTTAAGTAATTTAAACTTGCTGCAAGCAAAGGCAGCAGAAGGTCAGGTTTTTTAACGTAGGAGAAAAGCGATGACATGGTATCTGGAAAAAGGCCAGATCTGTGCAGTGGAAGAGGATTTCCTGCCCGTACTCCCCTTCACTCATTGCTTTCCTTTAAATGACATCTGCCTGCCTGTGTGGAGATGCAGATGCCCACAGCTGTGGCAGCCACCTGATAAGAGTTTGGAGCCCCAAAGGTTTTCTTCTCCTCCCCAGACGGAGGCAGATGGTTACAGAGGTACCTGGGGCTAACGGCGGCATCCACGGGAGAGGAAGGATCCCACGTGGCGTGGCAGAAGCAGCAAGGCAGTGATTCAAAGAGATGGATTCTTGTTGCTGCCACTTCCCCGAGAAAATCAAACTCTCTCCTTCGTCCCCTCTTTGTCTGGCTTGTCTGCTTAGGGCCCAGCTCGGTGAAACATCTAAGCAAATGCTGAACTGCCATTGATTTCAAGGGGATTACGCACACAGCCTGAAATTAAGAGTGCTTTTAAATGCTTTGCTGAACCAGGGCCTGAAAAACAGAGTTTTCAGGGGGAGAGGGCTTTCCCTGTGTTTTTTCCAGTGCCTGGCATAACAGGCCCCAAAGGAAGACAAAAACTATATGGGAATCAAAATTTCGAGGCTTTTTTCCCTGTTTTTTGTCAAACTGCAGCATGAGGCTTCTGCCTCTCCCTGTGCTGACAGCTGCTGGGCTGAGCAAACAGCTTTCCAGTGGTGGGCTTGTCGCAGGGACAGGCAACGGCAAAATCGATGGCAAAGGAGATGACGAAACCGTGCATTTAGAAACTAGACTAAATCAACTGGAATGGTGCAGTCAGGAGCAATTCCAGCTGCATGTCCAAACCTCTGTCAGGGTGAGCTTGGAGCTGTGTCCGGGTGAGCTCTGCACCTTCTCTGAGGAGGAAACAGCAGCTCTGGCACCAATATGGGCAGCTGGGAAACCATAGCCACGGAAGGTTGGGTTAATTAAGGCCTCACATAGAACTGGCCTTAAGTCATTCTGTTCAGAAGCCAGTGACTGCCTGCGATCAGCATCATCTTTTGAGCATCCTGAAACAGCAACACGTTCACGGTGCAGGAACATGTGGGTGCTCCAAGACACTCAGCTGAGCATCCTTGGAGCCTACTTTGGCCAAAGCTGGAGTCGATTTCCAAGATGCAACAAAAGGCACCTTCCTGACATCCATACTAACTTGGCATGAGACACTGGGATCCTTCAGGTTTGGTTTTAAAAATCAAAGAACAGAAGGTCAGCGTGGTGGCCTGACCCGTTTTAAGCTTTACTCCAAAAAGCTGAGCTGCTTTTCCTGAACATTTCCACTCACTTTCAACCTGAAGTAAAAACTGAGTCTAAGCCATTTCGAACTCAAAGATGAAACACTTGGCAAAACGATAAACAATTGAAATCAGGGCCTTACCATGGGAACTAGTAGAGTGTTGTAAAGGAGGGGGTGCCACTACTACCCACCCGGTATCATCTCTTCTTCTATAGATTTCTTTGTGATCAGTCATTGGCACTAAGTAACCACATTTTAGTATTAAAAGCACAATTTGTTCCAAATTGCCACATCCTATTCTTAACAACCCCATGATGTACTGACAGCAAGCCAAATCCTGTTCTCAATTACACGAGTGTAAATTCACAGTAACTCAGTACATAGCCCTCTGTGAAGGGAGTTAGCAAACGCTCAGGGCTTTTGGAAATCACATTGCAAGGCTTTGCATATGCAATGATAACCGAAGGAACTGTCAGTCAGAGCACGGGGACTGTGTGTAGCAGCCACTTCCCATCAGCTTGGCAGTGGTGAAGCCACCAGGTGCCACTGCCTGCGCTCTGGATGGCAGAGATTTGGCAAACCGAGCTCGTCAGACAGCCTTCCTTTTCTTTTATGCTCCCACCCACAGGCGAAGACACCGTTTTACAGCGGCGGCGTAAATCCAGGAGAGGGAATCAGGGATCTCAGTGTTGTCCCTGTCACCTTCCCACTGGCCAGCCTGGGGCAAGTCCCTTCCTCTTTGCATCCGCAGGCGCTGAGCTGTTGGCTGCTCCACTTGGGCAACTAAGCCTCAGCAGCCACAGCTAGCTAAGGCAGTCAAGCAAAACTCGTCTGCCCTTGAAAGACAAAGTCTTTGTGAGAGCATCCATCCCCCCCTTCGGCGGCAAGCACGCCCGAGCCCCCGTTACAGCAGCAGGGCTTGCCCTGCCGGAGACTTCAAATGGAGACATCATCTCCCTCGCGTGACTCCCCTGCTTTCATGCGCCCGGATGCAGGCGAAACCCCTCGCCAGCACGACAGTCTCTGGGTGAGGACGTGCTGGGGGTTTCCCAGCTGCCACAGAGCTCTCATTGTGGAGGGAATACAATGGAGTCACCACAGAGCACATGGCCAAGCAGGGCTTGAAGAGAGCAGCTCCTTTGATCCGGAGGAGCTGACTGTGGGGTGGGTTAACCCTTGGGGCTCAGCCCAGCACTAGTTTCTTTGCTTGGTCCCCCTGCAAAAGGCGCCATCAACTGCTGGATCCCATCTGATGTGGGAGATCCTGAGGGGAGATGGGAACCAGGTGTCAGGATGCTTGGGGTCCCCTTCAAGCACTGGGAGAGACAGACATTTGTCCCCATCACCAGCTATTTCACAAGCTGCAGCATTTCTCTGCTGCTTTCCCATCCTTCTCCTGAACAATTCAGACATCATGTGTGAGAAAAACCTCGTTTCCTGAGCTCCTTTATTTATCTTTATTCCAACGCCTAGAGGCAAACTGTCCTTGAGCTCCAGCCATTGCACCCTTCACCTACCCAACACCATCCATCCACCAATCCCTTTTATACCACCCCACAGGCCATCGACTTCCCCATGGACCTCTCCAACTTCACACAAAACATGCCATGATGTAAATGAGCCACTGTTAGCTCCACAGAGAAGGAACATGGTGCTGGAGAAGAAACACAGGCTGTTTCAGATGATGGTTTCAATAATGTTTTGTGGTTTTTTCTCATGGGCCAGAGAAGGCTGCATGAGGGGAGATTTCTAGGAGGGAGACAAGGCACGGTAGGATCTCATCACAAGCATCCTCTCTCAGTGTCAGCATGCTCCCTCTCACGGTGCTTGCAGAGTGCATGCCATTAGTCAAATCAATACAGCGTTTCTAGGGAAGAGAGACTGCACCTGGGCTGTGGTTCATTCTCCCCCTGACTCCAGTGTGTACAAAAGCACAAAGCGACTGTGAGGAGCTGGCAGGCAGCTCCTCTGGGATTACAGGAACAGACTCCACAGCAAAGTCCTTTCCAAGGCTTGACATGCAAAAATGGAGTTAAAGGGCCTGATGTTCAAAGATATTTATTCTCCAGGATCCTGGCCAGCAATGAGAGGAGCTGCACATGGGTGGCAGGGCTGAGCATCAGGCCCTGAAGCCAAATGTCTGAGAAGACGCATCTCGTTCTGAGCATCTTCATTCCAAGCCTGTGCCAGAGCGCACTTGTTACTGTGGGTTAAATCCAGGCTTCACCCAACACAGCCAGCAGCCCTTCCCTGCCAGCCAAGTGGGCAGAGCCTTCCCAACTATATCTCTGGAGAAGCAGAGCAGACAGGAGCATCTTGCAAGTTAGTTTCGAAAACAAAGCAGGATCAGCCATGGCTCACTTTATTGCTCTTATTTTACAAACATCTGTTGTTTTGGAGACATCTGAAGTGAGCACAATCCGACGCAAGGCACCCTAGCAAAGCATCTTCTGTCAAAGGCGGAAATCTCAGACACGTGCCTGAAACAGACTTGAAAGCTTCTTGTTGTTGTGTTGCTGGTGGTAATTTTGTTCTCCCCCCAAAAAAAAAATTAAAGGAAGAGATTCTTTTTTTCAAGAACTCGCCCAGATGTTTGTGGTTTGGGATTTTTGATTTTTTTTTTCTGGTGCCTGGTTAGTCTCATGTATATTGAAACCTGCTCTGCTCACACAGAACAAGGGGGCTCTGACAACCTTCAAAGGGATCTGGAGAGCAGCAGTTTACACAAAGCTTTGCTCTGCTTTCCTGCAAGAGAGGGAGGAGGGAGGGAATGGTGGGTTAGAGCTCTAAGGGCAGCTGTTCTCTGTAGTAGCTTTGTCTGTGGAAACAAAACGCAGTGAAATAGAGCTTTAAAGCAAGAGGTCCCATAGACACACTCAGGAATTTCTTCAGCATAACAATCCCAAAGACTTCTTCAACAGCTTACTAGGTGCAGGGAGAAAGTGGAACCCGTGTGTTCCGACATGGAAGAGTAAAGACCTTCCCCATGTGTCCCCCAAACAATGAAGCTGGTGAAGAGTCTGGAGAACAAATCTGCTGAGGCGTGGCTGAGGGACACGGGGTCGTTCAGCCTTGAGAAGAGGATGTTGAGGGAAGAGCTTGTCGCTCTCTGACTTGGCAGGAGGGGGTAGTCAGGCTGGGTCAGTCTCTTCTCCTGAGTAACAAACAATAGAACTCAAGTCATGCCAGAGGAGGTTTAGATTGGATATTAGGAAAAATTTCTTCAGGGAAAGGGGTTGTCAAGCACTGGAACAGGCTCCCCAGGCTGCTCAGGGCCATGGGTTAGTGGTGGATCTGACTGTGCTGGGTTAACGGTTGGACTTGGTGATCTTAAAGGTCTTTTCCAATCTAAACGGTTCTATGATTCTATGATTGGCTCCTGCCTCCCATCAGGGCACGATGTGGCTGCCCCAGGTGTCACCTCTCTTCTGTAAACACTTTTCACAGAGTCATGCTTCTGTGTAAGGTGAAGAACATAAAGGCTTAGGACAACAGGAAGAAGAAGTCCAAGAAGCCCACTAGGCATCAGGATGAAATACAGGGCACTTAGGAACACTCAGGGTGCAATGGCAGGGGTAGGAGCCAGGAAAGATGCAGATTTTCAAATTACTTGAGTTTCTTCCTCCAGAATTCATGACAACATGCCCCACACAGCATCATCTGTCTGACACATTGAACTGAGACAGAAACCTGGCATTGCTGCCTCTTCGTAGGTACACCAGAAGGACTTGTTTCTCACTCGAGTGCCGAACATTAGTTCCCAGCCCGGTGCTGTGAGGGTATGAACAGGCTCCCAGCAGCCTTTAACACTCCGGTTAGAGATGGTGACTGTTTTCCACCCTGAAACACAGTTTAACCTGAAAGAGCATTTAATTGCAGCATTTTCCACCAAGCCAGAACCTGTCAAATGGCAGATCAGAGCTGAGCACAGGCAGACACTGTGCAGACGCAAGACAGAAGAGCATCTAATTACCCCCAGATTACACAAATTGCAGGAACTGGTGCTGAGGGAGTTTAACTACGAAGTGGGCTGGTGAATCAAGTCCTCTTGGCTCAGCATTGTCATCTCAGACACCAGGAACTTTTCTACTGGCCTCCCAACTCGTCCACCCACCTCGTCCCCTTCCATTCCGAAGGACATCAGCATCTCAGGATGCCTGATGCAGGCAGCTGAGCTCCAAGGGGCTGCATGCCTCGTAACCCTGGCAGGATCTCAGCAGGAGAAGATGCACAGCTTCTCCAAAGTAAATAAATAAAGCCTCTGAAACAGCATCCTCTAGCAGGGAATATGCAAGGCTGGGGATGGAGAAAGGGAGGAGAAAATCCCTCCTGGTCTCTGCATCCATCACCGCTAGACACACCTGAAATGGATCCAGGCAGGATAGATGTTGCTAACTAGGTACATTTTTCACCAGGCTAACAAGGAGACATTTTAAATCTCAGCAAGGAGACCGAAATAATTCAACAAGACTGGTGAGAGAACTGAAGGGAGTTGAGTTCACATCTCTGAGAAAGTCCAGCAGTATCTGAACCGTCACATCAGCTGCGATGACAACCCCACAGCACTTGACTGTGTAGGTTTGAGCCCCATGGGTGTTTCTCATCAAGCAGTGGCCAGAGGTCCCCTCCTGCTGTCCTGGGACTAGTAGCAGAGCTAAGCTGAGGATAAAGATCTGCAATGACCTCAGGGCAAAGCACCCACTTCACAAACCTCTTTCAGGACCTGACTCCTCCTCAAGCCCTAGTCCTCCCCTCTCTTCCTTGCCTTTTATTAATATATATATATATGAACGTATAGTAATTTCTAAACATTAAAAAAGAATATAGTGATATTAGAGACCTCTGCTTTTTGCTGTGATGACCTAGGACAAGAAGAAAAAGTGGAGAACTGCCTTAGGATCACCAGGTGATGTTCTTTCCTTGCATCCCTCCCTCATCTGAGCTCCTGGGTCTCTCTTTCTGGTGCTGTCAGATCAAAGAGCCCCACGGGTATGAGTTTAGAGCTGGAAACTTTCCTTCTACAGTGATGTGTCCCATTAGACCATCACAGAGCTGGATCTGGCCCTCAAGGCTGGAGGAAGAGTCTCACCCCATGTGCTACCCATCTCTGTTTCCCTCTACCCTCGTCTTGCTCTCAGGACTGGATACCTGCCAACGAGCAGGCAATTTAGCACCAAGTGTCTCTCTGCTGATGTTTCCATCAAGACAGGAAACACGAAAGGCTACACGGATTTACTGAGGCTCGCTGGGTTTGCGCCTTGACAAGAATTACAAAAGGAATCTCATTACAATCTCTTCGGTTCTCGTCAGCCTGGCACCGAGCCCACTGGTGCACCGCGTCGATCAAAGCCTCGCTCGTGACTGCCCAGAGGGTGCCGGCAGAGCTGCTGGAAATATGGCTTTTTTCTCTTCTTGTCGTAGCCGTGGCGGTTGTGCGAAACCTGGAGGATCAGTCCAGGGGTGCAGCTGCTTTGGGGAGGAGTAGGACACAGAGCTAAACGTGCACCTCTGGCTGCCGAAGGGAAACTCCAGTTGCAGCCAGCATCTGGAGAAGTCTGTGATCTGGAATCCTGTAGAGTATCAGAGCCCCGATGCAACCCATCTTTCTGCTGTAGAGTATAAGGCAGGGCAGAGGGTTCAACATCCATGAATAGTCTGGAAACCTATTTCCATGCAGAGAATGGAAGTCTGACTGGTCATCTCCGGGCCATGCTGGGGATGTGGCTGAAAGGCAGCTCGTGCACAGCGTTGTCATGCCTGATTCAGGCTTTCCTTCACAGCCCCTGGGAATTTCCATCATGAGACACCTGCACTTTACAGCATGTTGGACTCTTCAAAACCCATAGCCATGATCTGAGGGGTCTGACAGAGAAAGGTCTGTGATAAGACACCAATAGAAATCGAAGATCTAGGCGATACTGTGGATGGAAATCTTAGGTAAAAGCCCATGTTTGGCAGAAACAGAGAGAGGATGGGATGCTCTAAATACTTCTCTGGGGACTGATCACGCAGGAGGGCTGTCAGTGCGGTCTTCCAAACCCCAGCAGACTCTGTATGGGTGTCCAGCTACAGGACTCTCCACCAGGCAGCTTGTCCTGTTAGCTTCCCTCCCTGGCTGCTGTGGCCAAGAGCAAATTTTGCAGTCCCTGATGTATGCTGGAGTGACACTTCCATTAGATTTCCCTCCTCAGCTGAAGGGAGGCTTGGCTAGAAATAATTCAATGTTGATGAGGAAGGTTCAGCAAAGTTTCCTATTTTTTGGCCCATTTATTTAGGAAAATCTAATTGGTTTGCCATTCCTCCCAATAGCCTTTGAACCTGCCAATTAATTTCCAGCGAATCTGATAGAGTGGGAAAAGTTTCAGATGTGCTACAGTCCTACAGACTGTGTGAAAATAGATGGCTGGGAAAGGACAGCCTGTTAATATCTCACTGGATGGCTGTGGGATGAATTTATCTGGGGTGTCAAGCACCAGTAAGCCCGCACTGGAAAGTGCTGTTAGGACTGTATCCAACCTCAGGAGAGGATTTGGCCAGAAATTCCATTTCTCTAGGCACAGGAGCAAGGAAAAAGGAAAGGACATCAAGTATCCCAACCCCAACTACTTGTGGGGCCAGTGAAAAGGTTAAGTGAGTCTCCTGGAGGAGGACCAGACTCTCCCTGGCTCTGAAGTTTCTCTAATAAACTGATATCTCAAATTAGGGCAAGAAATACGTTTCCTATTCATTATTAAATCAAGTAAGTATTGCAACATCACGGAAATGATATCTTTGATGTTAGGCTGCACAAATGAGCTTTGATGGAGAATAAGGAGTGGTGGTACAAGTCCCTAATGGGGATCCCCAGCACAGAGGGTGAGCGCACACCTCCCATGTCAGCACGGTGTGATGGGGATTAGGTCACAAAACACCTTCTGAGGACCTGGATGGCCCAGACAAGGTGCTTCAAGGTTTTCTTCTCACTTCTACACATGCAGCTTGCTAACAGTTTCTATGACATTTACACAGCAGTTGCTTTTCTAGTGGCCATTAAGACAATTCCGCTCGGCTGATTCCCCCTGACCTCCTATTTGCTGTCGTAACAATCTGGCTCTGCATGCTTTGGAAATCCAGTTGCGTTTTATGAGGGCTTAAATCTGGAACCATCCCCGCAGGGCTTCCTTTAAATGTTTTCATCATCTCCCCTTCCCCTACTCTGCAGACTCCAACACAGGAGAAATTTTTTCAAAAGCCGGGTTAACTTGCTGAGACGTCATTATAAATCCAAAGCAAATAGGTCTGAGATGCTCCTTGTGGGTCTTTCATTCAGTGAAATAAGCTCAGCAGCACAGCAGTTGCTTTGCAAGTATTCTGCAACACTTTGAGGTTTGCTTCGAATCACGGGGTCTCCCTTTGCTGCCTGCTCCTTGGAGCTGGAGGAAGGTCGGGAAGGTCGCAGGACGATGGTTGCCAAGCAGATGATTTCTCACAAGTGTTGGATGAGCCCCTCTGCACGCTAGAAGAACAGTCTGTAGAACTGAGACCCTTACTGTATCTGCAGGATCAGCTCTTGGCAGACATTTGGCACTGCTCACTTCACATCAGCTTATGGCCTCCATGAAAATGGATTAAAACTCCACAATTCCACCTATGGAAACTACTCCTGGCAGATACGAGCGGTGCAGGTGACCGACCTAAGAGCGAGTTACTCTGCCAGGACATGCCCATGAGAGGAAGACTCCCCCTTCCTGCCTTTGGTAGACTCAACACATTTGTTCATCACACACATCGCCCCCTGCAATGACTTGGGGAAGCCCTGGGAGCTCGAGAGTCCCGTGAGTTCATCTCCACAGGGCTCTTCAGTGCTTGTAGGGAGCAAGAAAGACAGAGAACCATTAGATGAAATGACTAACAGTAGCAGGCAAGACCCGCCCCACACCAACAAGTGCCATCCCTGCTCCCATGGACCCTCCTTTATGTGACACGTTGGTCCACCTTGGCTTGCAGCCTTGGAAATGGGGTGCAGGGAAGGACCGGGAGCTGGGTGGTGCTGATGAATCAGTCCATCTCCCTGTTACACACTTTCTCTGAAGAGTACAACTGCTGTCAGGCAAACGCCAGCTCCACTCTGGAGATCTTCTAGGTGTTAGCTAAGCATGAATAATATCTTTTGCATTTAGTCACACCTAATGCAGTTGGGAGGCAGCTGGGAGGCAGTTCTGGGTGCTCCTTCAGCTGCTCTTGGGGGTGGTGCCTCTCCATTCAATCAACTGCTGTTGTGTCAAATATCCTTGCCCTGAGAGATATATGAACACGGTCTGCTCAGCCTCTGATGAAGGTAGATGAAACCTTCACTCAATTTCTGAGATTCAATAGTGCTAAAATCTATCAATTAACTAAAGACATTGGAGCTTGCTAATGTCAGACTAATTAAGACATGCTTCAAGCGCTTCCTATTAGTTATTCTTGTGGTTATTAGGTGTGGAGGAGATGTATATAAATAGACAGGAGCTCTCTGCTAATGCAGGAAAAACTGTTGCAAAATTAGGCTCTGGTGGGGAGTTCAGAAATGGAGTTTGAGGGATATTGTTACTTAGCAAAAGAGGGATTTAATTTAAATGTTAGCAATACGACAGGAGCATCTTGAAACCTCTCAAGGGATTAGGGCCTTCTTACATTAGGCACTGTCTGAATAACTGTAGCTGCCTAAGATGGGAAGGTTTTCGCCAAAGGCAAGTGATGCCAGAGGACCCCAGAGCCCTCCCTATCCCAAATACACTCCTGAAACACTCCTCTCTCTTCTCAGCAAAGAGGACTTCATAAACCAGACATTTAACTTTTAAATAGCCAGAGACTGGGGGGGGCTTAGCTCTAGTGAGCCTGTGAGATTGTGTCCTGAGGCATTTCATGACATCGCTGACTTCAGCCCTCCAGTCCCTTGCCCCAGCTTTGCTCTCTCCAGGTCTGGAACACGAGAGCTGGAAGACCAGAGATGCCTTCAACGCCTTTTGAGCATTAAGAAGTCTCAGTGAAATCATTTCTCTACCGGTTTAAAGGAAATAGGTCATAAGAAAACTCTGAGGGAAGGCTGCCATATAGATTTAGCTATTACTAGACTCCTGATCATTCACATGGGAGGAAAAGGCTATCAAAGTCCCAGCCGCGAGGAAATCTTCCTTCCTCTGGTTTGACCAGAGGATTGATCCGTGCTATCTCTAGGAAAATGGAGGTCCTTATCTGTGCTCCTGCTGTTGGAAAACACAGATAAAGTGTTCTGAGCTGCCTGGCAAGGCTGAAATTCTTGCTCCAGTGGAGCAGAATGGAGCATCAGACCTGGAGAGGTACCCAGAGGCGACCTCTTCCATAAGAAGAAGATAAGGCTGTGGTGATCAAATGATCCAGCTCAACCTCTGCGCTGAAGCCAGTTACACTGGTGGGTTTTTATGAAACAGCCCCAGGGAGGAGGAGACCATGAGCTGGCAGCTCTTTCTGATGTACCACCCAACGGGTCACCCGCACTGTGGGCTGGAGAAAGTCTCTGTCCCTCCTTTCCATGCCCCTGAGCCGTTCAGCATCCTCAAAGAGCTGCTCTTTAATCAGGCATCTGAAATAGCAAATGGAAGAGTCATCTGGGGAACATGGTCCTAAAGTTAGAAAAGGAACTTGCTATGAAACCTGAAACTGAAGAGAACCCTCCCATGAGCCTCCTCCTGCAAGTTATTCTCTTCTCTATCCAGCAGAAGCCTCAAGGGATCAACTCCCACTAAATTACCCGCTTCTCTGCCAGCCAGAAGCTTATACGCATCACCTCCCACGAAATTACCCTCCTCTTTGGCCAGGCTGAAATCTCAGCGGTTCACCTCCCTTAGCACTCCCCTCGGCCGGCCGCAATTAATCCTTTCAGCTGAATTTTCATTCCCAGGTTCTTCTTCAAGAGAAAGATCCAGGGCTCCAGTAAGGAAAAAAATTCTATGGGCTTCTAGAGATTTCTGAAGTGGCCTTGAGCAGCGGGGTCCTACCAAAGCCAGGCATGAGCCCCCGACTTTGCTTTTGCTGCTCCTTAAAAGCTCCCTCATATGTAGTGGGAATCAAGAGTTTTATCTCTTTTCTTCAAACTGCAGCTTGTGGGGATTATTTCCTCCCGTCCTCACGGGCTGCAGAGGAGAGCAGATGCAAAACCTCAGTGGGCACCTGACATTGAATTCCTCCATCCGGTCACTGAAAACCAGTGTGTAAATTGGTGCGATTTTTCCTCTTCTCCATGTTCCTAACCCACCTGGAAAAGAGCTTGAGGAGAGATCCCAGGCCCTGCTCTTCCAGGACTGGCAGCTCTTGCACCAGGGCATGATGCTACTGCTTGGCCCCTCCATCTCCCACCTCCGTCCTGACCCCACAGCAGCCACAGCGCTATGAGCACGGGGTAACATTCCTCCCTGGATACCAGGACACAGCGGGATAATTTGCATTTTAGCAAATCAGGTATTATAACGTGAACCCCTGGCAAAACCTCAAATCTGCTGTGTCTTCCCCTTCCCATCCTGGACACCCCTGTGGTTGCATTTCTGCTCTGTCCGCTCCTCAGCTCCCCCAGGAAGGACAAAATCACGTCCCAGCACAGTCAAGGGGTTCCGAGATGTACAAACTACAGCGATGAGGAGACATTAAACTTTTTTTTTTTCTTTCCCCTCTAAATCGTTTGCAAAGCATTTGATCTGGCAGCCTCTAGTACATTTACCGTTGGAGATAATCTTTGCCATTTGGGGCTGGGGATAAAGAAAAACTCCCTGTTACCAGCTGACCAGCCCGTCCCAGCACGAATATCCTATCTTGGGCACATCAAGGCAGATTTTATTATTAAAGAAGCTGTTTGTTTGCCCTAAGCTATGGAGAAGAAACAAAATGGCAATTTCTTTTGTTCTCCATGAGCAGAAAATCAGTGTTTCTGCTCTGTCTTCATTACCTGCTCAGCAATTGTCACTGCTGAGTGCCTGGCAAGGCATCCTGAAGGATGCTAAAAGCTTTCCTTTCCCTTTTTGCGGAACCATCTGCTTTGTCTTCTCACTGGCTGATAGAGGCAAGGAAACCTCCACTGCTTTTAAAGGGGCAGGGTGGTGTAAATGTAACTTCTGACTTTATTTTTCATGTGTTCAGTAGCAAAAATTAAATGTCTTCTTGCCTATCCATCCATTGCCCTCACCATCTGCTGTGGGAGAGGATTTACAGGGAGAAAAGTCCTTCGGCCGCAGAAGTGAAGTCTCCCCTGGACACCTGCTGGAACTCAGAATTAGCCAAACGAGGTGAAATCTGAGGTGTTTCAGAGGTGGTTGGGGAGCAGATATTTGCTTGCAACATCCATTGCCCCTTTTGTTTCAGGACAGGACGTGGTTTTGCCAGAGGTAGGTGACAGCAGCTTTCCTATAGAAATGCTGTAGAAAGATGGAAATTCAAACCAGAATGAATCATTCCTCAAAAGACTAAATAATGGAGATCCTACCTCCGTCCCAGGTAATTCAGCCTCTGCTCTGCTATCCTTACCTCTAGGATATTCTTATTCCCTCTTGCTGTAATTTAAACTCATGATGTCTTGTCTTCTCCACTGCAGACATCAAAAATCAGATTTCATTTTCATCATACAATTAATATTCAACAAAACCATCACTTTTTAAGGGAAAGATCTACTTTGCTACCCTTCTTAATGTGAATATTTTAGAAAAATATCTTTAAAACAGTTTAAATGGAGCCACTTGCCGTTTTCAAAGACGACACAAGATAAGTTTCCCACTTTAGAATGACAAATCATTTTGAAATGCAAGCCAGTTGCTACACCACTTCCATCTAGAGGCATTGTTTTAATTTGGGGGTACTTCAGAATGACTAAAGCAAAATCTTCCCATTCAACCGGGTGGGATTGTTCTTCTCCAGCTCTGCAGAAGTCACATGAAGACACAGTAAGGAGATGTTTGCCCCATTCCAGGGCAGGGACATCATCTCACACCTTTTATAAGGTCTCACCCCACAGCGCTCACCTGTAGAGGATGGAGGCTGTAGCACCCCAGAGCCGTCGTGGTCTTCCCCTTTGACCTGGCTCTGGGCTTCATCCCCCAAATCCCTGGAAGAGGCTTCTCCAGCCTTCATTGCTTAGATTGTTAATGAGCTTGTAGTTTCTATTTTAGATTCGTTTGTGCTAGTTTATACCCGTTTATTTCCTAATTATTGCCTTTGAGCTTAAATAGCTCTTCTACCTCCCTAGTGCTGACCCTTTGGGTGTTATTAGAAGTAGAAGATGCTGCTCAGTCTCTCTTTACGGGGTTAAAAACAGGGGTTTGTGGTCTCTCAGAAAAAAATGCTTAGGGCTCCCCAAACAACATTTCTTGGCTCCTCTTCTAGTTTCCTGTTGTCTTTGCAGAGATGAAATTTGCACACAGACAGCAGATTTTGCATCATGTCTTTTACATCTGCCCAGGTGTTTGGCCCAAGCTACTCTCAGGAATCAGGCTGGGAGAGACGCAACCAACCACGGGAGGAAGGTTGAATCACCCTCTAGACGAGCCAATCTCTTCCCTGACCAGAGACTTGAGCTGTCGTAGCCTCTCAGGTGGCTTTTAGAAGGGACAACCCACCCTTGAGTGGTCATGTTGTACCCTGGGTTACGCCTAAAAATACACTCTGCAGCCTGGAAAGAAAAGATTTCTCCTCCTTCCCCAGAAAAAAACAATTCAGCTGGTGATTTTTTAGCTTGCTGCCTTGGCTATTAATGAGGAGATATGTATCAGGAGATGAGCTTTCTGCTTCACAAAGCAGAGCCCCTCCCATGCAAGGGGGACCCAGGCTGCGGCAGTTGTCCCCACGTCCCCACCCCGGGCTGCAGCCCCTCGGTGTCCCTGCTCGGAGGGGAGCTGCTGTCTGCTCAGCCTCCCAAACATTTGTGTTTATTTCCACTTGTAGTACAAAACATTTCAACGGATTATTCAGTGCCTCCGGGAGATCTTGAGGAGACATAAAGAATGAAAAATTATTAATTAGGCTATTATTAATGTATTATAATTATTAACTGCTGACGTTCTGCTCAGCACCAGGCTCCAGCTGGTGGGACTGCAGATGCAGATGGCAAGAGCCTGCCGGGAGAAGAGATGATCTTGTTATAACCTTACTCCACACCATGCCTGGAGGTGAGCGTGAACAAAGAGGAGGTAGAGGGGCTCTTCAGATCCCTCAAAAAAAAAAAAAATACCAGCCCAGGACTTCCATGTGTGTTTAATTTCCTGCCCAAGCAGTATACACAGTCTATACTATCTCACAGGAGCAGCATACAGAGAACAGGTTAAGGATGTAAGTGGTGTTTTTCTCAGAGCAGAAAGCCAGGTGAGGTGGGAAGGCTGTGATCCTAAATCTCCTTGGTGGAGCAGGAGGACACAGAGAGCACGCTGCAGGTATCATCGCCCCACAGCAGACAGGATCAGGGCTCTGTGTGCATGTCCACACCGATGCACAGCTACTCTCTCTACCTAAACCACCCTCCAACCTCTCATGTCAACCCACTGAGACCCTGTGATATCAATTTTTGGAGATTTCCCTTCCCAGGGCACCACTCTTCACGCAAAACACACAGGCAAAAAGTGCCTAAAACCCAACTTGCTTTTAGAGCTTTTTCACAGGTTTTAGCTGTTGAAATCACCACCTTGAGACTTTTTGGATTCAATGAGTGTTGGGCTGTTACAAAGGGAAATGCCCTGGGGCATAATAACATGGATTCAGACTGAAACCTGAGCCCCAGACTGGGCCCATAGACCTAATGTTTGCGAGCAGGAATTAACTCCTAACAGTTCACAGCCAGGAAGAAGCCTTCAGACCAGCAGAAGGAAAAATTTCCATCCCTAGCTGACACTGTTAGAGAAACTATCAGGTGAGAGGGATAGAAGAGAAATCACTGCCTGCGCCTCCTTTTCCTTAGTATGTGTCTAAGAGAAAGGTGAAGAAGCAAAGCCTAAAACTCAGAACCCTCCCTGATTCAAGCACTCTGTGCTTTCAGGACCTTGCCAGAAAACTCCCTGTCTTGCTCCACTCATCCTCTTTCTGCAGCTCCTCTGGGGACACTGGTGCCCTGCAACTCCCTGGGGAGGAACCCTGGATGCCAGAGCCCTTGTTACAGCTTCTTCTGGGACCCAGGTGGGGAGATTTGCCACAGCCTTGGCTGACAAAAGCCTTGTCATTATCCAATTACCTTGAAACCGCTTTCAACACAAGCCAAATTAAGGTAAATGCAAATAAAGGTGTCAGTTCCCAGCATTCAGATGTTTGTAGAAGACATCAGTGGAGGAATAAAGAAAGAAAAGACATTTTGCACAGCCTCGGTAAGTTCAAATTGGAGTGGTCTCCCTCTGTAACCCCTCCCTCTGCTGCAGACTTTTCCAGACAAGGCGGTGGGAAGGATTTCCCCTCCTGCAGCCCCTGCCCGTCAGGTTGCTGGCAGTGACATGGTGGGGACGTGTCTGGTCCCTCTCCAGCTTTGCAGGGAAGGGAGCAGATCAATGTACCCACCTCAGGAAAGGCATGAAATACAAAGCCACAACAGCATTGCTTGCAAGAAACATCCTCTGCGTGACAGACATCCTGCAAGCTGTTTAATGCCATGATTTGAGGCCAGATGGATGATTTGCCTACAGAGACCACTTCTCACATTTGCTAAATGATACAGAGGCCACCTCTCATACTCATTAAAGGAGCTCCTGTCTTGATATTTAAAGGAAGAAAGGTGCTTTAGGAGATGTGATCCCGATGGGTGGTGTGATATGGTTATGGGACCCAACAGTCTTCTCAAGTGGTAGGATGCAAGCAGGATTGCCCAGCAGTTCCTCTTGCTGGTTACTTAGACCAGACCTGCAGAAGAGCTCCCCAGCCTCTGCTGATGCCTCTGACAAAATCCTTCCCCCGAAATACAAGTTGTGGAAGATGAAGAGGCTTCCTACAACTCCATGGGCCAAGGCCACGTCAGGGAACATGGTACATGGTGGGAAGAGTGGGGCTGCTTGTGTTTTCCTCTGGAAGTCATTGACTGGGGTGAAATTTGGTCTGAGTTTTATCAGAACCAGCTGTTCCAATTCTCCATTTCCAATGACTTAGTGTTGATGAGAGAGGATTACAAAAAATAATGAGAAAGGCAGAATCAGATTGGAATGCTTGGGTTTTATCTAAATGGAACACTTAAATTGATTTAGCCTTCATTATTATTATTGTTTTGTTACAGGCAGTAGCACAGTGTCCCTATTATTTTTAATTGGCTTTGTTCCTCATTAGATTGAACATAGATTGTCAACCTGCAGAATTTCTCATTGAATGCAAATCCAGGCACCAAATGTCCAGGCACCAAATGTCCAGGCTCCAGCAGTCCCGGACAAACACTGATTTTTCTGAACCTTTCTACGGGGGTAAATATCTCACTAGGGAATTCTCTGTCCTCTCAGATATAGGACATGGGGTGAACTGACCTGTGCCCCCATCACGGGAGGGGGGAAAAACAGCGCCTGGGTTGTGGAGGGGAGGAAATCTGTCTGTGTGGGGCTGGGAGCAGGTGAGGGAGACGTGCAAATCCCAGGGGTACGTTTATCAGCACTGATGCCAATTGTCTTGAAGCAGGTAAATAATGGGAAATGTTTGACTGCTGTATTAGCTGCTATTAATAGCTGCTGATGCTCAGGAAATGTTGTCATGCAGAGCAGGAATAGGGCGCTCTTTGCCTTGAATTCTGTACAATAGACCAAAAATACTCCGAGGCGGCGTTCTGGAGCCACGGGCGTCCGCTGTGCCCAGATATCCATCGCTAACATCAGGCAGTCCTGTCCTGCAGACCAGGACAAGGAGTTTTATCCGGCCATTCTCTGCTGGGATTATGCTTTTTTTATTATTATTTTTTTTAAGGACTTCCTGTCC
>NW_009734972.1:0-8600 GCF_000703405.1 Apaloderma vittatum | reverse complement strand
GGGGAAACACAGGGAGGACACGTGGGTGAGGGGAATTTGTTGAGCCCCAGAGATGAGCTGGGTGGGATGGACCTCAGAAGAAATGGGAAAAGATGGGAATGAGAATGTGGGGATTATTTAATTACAGAGACTTAGAGGACTCTGAGATAGGACTTTGTGCATAGAGGATCAGGGTCTGCCAGGGAGCAGGGGGAAAGGCAGGCGGCAGGTGACCCAACACATCGTGGAGGTGTGGTGCTCAGTGCTGTGGTTTGGTGCTAGGTTAATGGTTGGACTTGGTGAGCTTAAATGTCTTTTCCATCCTAAACCACTCTATGTCCGTGTAGCGAGGTGAGAGCAGAGCAGCGGCTGCCTGCTCTCCGGGGTGAGGCGGGACACCCTGTCACCACCTTCTGCAAGGCTGCCTTGGGAGCAGTAACTCAGCACCAGAGCAGCTGGCACGTACCGCTGATCTGGAGTATGCAGAAGAGCTCAGAAAGGATTTGTAACTCCCTGAGGATCTACCAGGGGGTGGCTCTATGGCTGCTGAAATGCAGCCAGTGCTGGGGTGGTGGGATGTGAAGTCTGGGTGCAGGCATGGACACAGCATGCGGAGCCACACTATGGGGGTCTGCTGTGATTTTGCTGGCTCTGTATCTCAGAGATGCGCAGTAGCTTGGTTTGCATCTCAGCAAAGCTTATTTCCCAAATTTTTGAATGCATCAAACTGCTTTGAGGACAGTCTCTTGACCCCTCCTAAGTTCAGCAAACAAATGAGTGGGACAAATTGCTTTCTTCAGGCTTCCGTACTGAGTAGTTGGCTAGACTGTGGTTAGTTATTCTCTGGTGGTACTGGCCTGCACTGATCATATATATTTATATATATACATAAACACGATACTTTTCCAATTTATTAAGATCACTTGGAATTCCAGCTCTGTCCTCTGATGCACTCACTGTCCCTTCCAGCGAGGTGTTGTCTGCAAATTTCATAATCGTCCATGTTATGTCATCATTCAACTGTTAATGAATATATTGAATAAACCTGCCCCCAGGAGAGACCCTGTCCAGCTGCCCACTCAATCCATCTGTCCATTTTGACAGTGATGACTACTCCCCAGGTACCTTACAAACAGGTTTTTCACCCATCCTACAGTAACTGCATATAGATGAGGATCCCCTGTGAGCCAGCACGAAAACCTCGCTGCCCTGACCATGTCTGACAGGGACGGGTCCTTGTCCAGGCACAGAGCAAGGCTCCTGCTCACAGGAGGACATTACGCTGATTTGACATGACAGTTCTTGACAAGTCCACCAAGACTGACATCCTTGTCAGCTCCAGTGTGCTTACAAGCTGTGTGACTATTTCATCCAATACTTTCTAACTTATAAAGTAAACCAGGAAGTTTAAAGTACCCTGGTTCTTCTTCTCCCACCCTTTTGGAAGTCCTTTCACAGGTCCTCCATGGGAACTAATGCTTCCAAATGGCTCAGCCAGGTTTTTATGATGTTTATTTGGTTCTGCTTGTTTGAAAACATCTGTCTCTGAATAACTTGTTCATTCCTTAGCTCCTGGTTTGGCTCCATCACCTGCATCTGCATTTCTCTGTGAAGACCAGGTGAGACCTCAGGGCTGGGACTTGCAGCCTGTGGACTTTGACATCAACTTTGCTGCTTCCACTGTGCGGTGGACAGGGGAGCACTTCCACCTCCATCCTCTCTAAACTACTCATTACATTTATCTGCGATAACTTTGCCTTGATCTTTCAGTTCCTTACACCGGACAAGCCAATCATGAGAGCCTTTGTCACCCAAGTCCTAAAAAGCCAAGCCCAGTGTTAACCCTTTGGTTTGCTGCACTTTAATCCTTCCCTTCGGAGGCTGAGCAGAGCATTTTCCCCACTCCATCTGAAGCCCAGCAGCACTATACAAGTAATTTCGGAGGTTTTAGAAGTCTCCTAAAGCTGGCTACAAGCAAATGTTGTATTTCAGCTCAGGTGGTGGTTGTTACTGCTTTAGGGTGATTCCTTCATATCTCAATTTCAAGGAGCAGTAGCACCATGTATAAGCCTTGATCTCCCCTCCCCAAGCTTAGGGTAACCTGGAATCCTAGTTTTACCCCCAAAGTGGGCATCTTT
Source organism: Apaloderma vittatum (assembly GCF_000703405.1). Classification (NCBI taxonomy): domain Eukaryota; kingdom Metazoa; phylum Chordata; class Aves; order Trogoniformes; family Trogonidae; genus Apaloderma; species Apaloderma vittatum. The sequence continues at coordinate 6,483 of NW_009734972.1, read as the reverse complement.
TGTAATGTAGATTTTTAGGCACAGCAGCTGCTCCAGCTGTTGGCCTCTGAAGGCTTTGGGGATGGTTTACCCAGGACAGCGGTTACAATCCTGTTTCCCTCCAGGCTCTTTTCAGCTCAGGGTTGGTGTCTGAAGATCTTTCCCAGCTGCGTCTCCATGAGGTGATCAGTATGGGACACTCACGAGTGCGTCATGGCTATTCTCGGGCAATTGCATAAAAGCTCTTTGAATCAAGGAGGAGTTAGTGCCTTTGGCTTGTTAATTTGCAAGGTGAAATCTCGATTCCAGTGTTATTTTTGGACGCTCCATTCGTGTCACAGAGATTTATAACGGGTGAGACACAGGGAGGTCCTTTTGCTGAAAAAAAATCAAACCAAAACAAAAAAGCAACAAACCCCAAAACACCCCACTTGGACCGTTTAGGGTTATTCTACCAAATCCTGGGGGGCTGCAATGGTGCTGTGGAAAGGGAGCATTCTCATAACAGCCGTTGAGGGGGGAAAAGAAAAATATGCAAGAAACAGGGACAGGGATATAATCAGATGCTGTTTCAAGCCTTCAGCCTGAATACCAACACCTCACTGCAAGCACTTACTCACTTCGCTCGCAACGGCAGGTGGGCGCTTTTGCCTACGGGTAGTCTGCCCGCCAGCACAGTGAAATCTTTATTGCTGGGGCTGGGGACAAGCTTGAAAACCTCAATGGGTGGCCCTGGTAAATCTGAGATGCTTCTGTAGGCAGTGAGAGCTGCTGCGGGGAGTAGTCATGGGGGTACATGGGGGCTGGGGATGATCAGGATCTGCCCAGCTCTGAGAAGCGGTGGTTGGGGTAAAAAGGGAGTGATTTGAGGCTCTGACTGCTACCACCATCCAGCAAGGTACTTGCGAGCTGCTTGGCCTCAAAGGAAGGGTGGAGTTTGTCCAGCGTAGCGGTCCGTGACCCCTGCTAAAGGCTGAGGGTTGAGTTGTACAGAGCAGCAGCGTAACCATTTTTTGTGATGGAGCACAAGAACCTTCAGCCACAGAGAGGAAGCAGGGTCCAGGCTGGTCACAAAACCCAGCAACACTTCAAATAAAAAATAAAAACAAACCAACAACATAGCCCAAACTCAAACAGAGTGACATTCCTTGAAATTTGTGGCGGCAGTACATCACCAGGGCTGGGTGAAGGTTTGCTGGCACATAACACAGAGCATGTACAGCCCATGGGGCTGAGGAAATACTGCTGGCAACCTCCCGGGCTTTGCCCTTGGCCATGGCCAACTCTCAAGACAGCGTGAGGTCAGGCAAACCGTGTCTTCTCCTGCAAGACAGGACGCAGCTGCTGAGGTCTGGCCTCTGCAACGCAGGAGCCGGTTGAAGACATCCAAGCATCAACTCACAGAGGCCACCAGCAGCGCTGCCAAACCTCGCACCACGTTCACTTCCAGGAATCGCTTTGGACAGGAGAGCGGCAAGAGTGGGACCTCGGGCCAACAGCCCAGGCTGCTCCTACTCGAGGAGGGCTCTCACAGCTTGGACATCTTCTCCAGTTTGGCTGGGGCTTGGTCTGTTCTCCCTAGTGATAAGTGATAGGATGAGGGGAAATGGCCTTAAGTTGCACCCGGGGAGGTTCAGGTTGGACATTAGGAAGAATTTCTTTACTGAAAGGGCTGTCAGGCATTGGAACAGGCTGCCCAGGGAGGGGGTTGAGTCACATCCCTGGAGGTGTTTAAGAGAAGGGGAGATGTTGTCTTGAAGGACATGGGTTAGTGATGTTGATAGGGCTGGGAAAAGGTTGGACTCAATGATCTTGAAGCCAAAACAATTCCATGATTCTATCATTCTATCAGTTCTACGATTCTGACACACATGTAGGACACGGTGGCTCAGCCCTGTCTCGCTTACAGCCCCCAAACCTCCCCCATGGTCCAGCTCAGGCACAAGCGGGCTGTGCTGGAGTGGTCCAAGCCTCCGTGGGTTCCTCAGCATCTCCGCCGAGTTGCCATGGAGACCATCAATTAACCACCATCCCAGCCGGTGGTATCGAGCCCGCGAGAACAGGCGAGAGCTTCTCCCTTCACCTCCATCGCCCGCCGGCACGACAAAAACCCGGGGGCAGGCGGTCCATGGCAAAAAAGTAGGCGAAGCCCTGGGCAGACAATGTTTAAATGACTTTATTTTTGTTTTTCTCCTTTTATAAATGGGCACAGCACAGAAATAATTAAAAAAAATAGACAGTACCATTACAGTGCTAGATCCATTGGCAAAGATTATTTTTATAGTCTTTTTTTTTTTTATTATTCTTAAAGTTTTGGCCATTGAGTAAGAACAAAAACAATTAACAAACATTTTATTTTATTTTTGTTGATTTTTTAACAGACACTATGAAGCAATTTAAGTACTAAACTCTAGAAGAGTTATGTACATACAAAAAAAAGTTCTGTTTGAGATATGTTTCCTATTAAAAATATTTACATGCACTTTTTTCCCTCCCATATTCATCGAAAGGTAAAACACTCGTAGCTTCTTCTATTGTTAAAGATCTTTCATTCTCCTGTTGGGAATTTAAATCAGCTCCAAAGAAAAAGTGAAGTGGGGCTCACTCGTTGGGCTTTTCTTTTTCTTTGAATTATTTCAAACTTCTGGAAAGGGATATTTTTTTGGATGTATATCAATGGAATTTTTTCCTTTTTTTTTTTAATTTATACAAGAATGTTTCATGTTTATTTACAGAGGAACCAATGGGTGGCAATTTATCCTGGAGACACGGCGGTGAGCGTTAGTGAGAGATAAGCATGTGATTTTAAAAAGTAGTCCTATCAAACTGCAATGGATATATATTTTTCTAAAGTCAGTAGTTCTGGCTGGTTTGATTGTCAGCTGTACTTTAATGACTTAGACCAGGGGGACCTAGAACAGGGGTAGCTTATGCACATCAAGTCACTGGTGCCCTTGAGGTCTTTGGAGATGCGGTGGATGAGCTGTGTGGTGGAACGTGGGGGGGGAAAAATTAGGAAGAAAAAAATTTGGGCATCACACGGGGGGTGACTTCTTCCCCAAAATAAAAAAAAAAAATAGAAAAAATAAACAGAAGAACAAAAGAACAAAAAAAAAAACCCCAAGTTTGTATGCTCCAGACTGAGACTTCTCTACGAAGACGGGGCGTGGGGACGTCCGCAGAGCTGCAGGCACAAGGAACGTGGGACAAAGCGGAGCGAAGCCGAGGCTTCGGTGGGTTCCTCGCCAGCACCCCAGCAGTCGGCACAAACCTCTCCCTCCCCAGCCCCGGCGGTCCTCGACCCAGCCGGGGTCGGGCAAAGCAAGCGGGAGGGAAGGAAGGAGCTGGCAGCGTGGGGCCAAATCCTGCAGGCGCTGCTGGCTGGTTAACCCCCCCAGTTAGGTGCAGTTTACACTGACCCGGTGCACGCGTGCGCGCTTCGCACACACGCGTATATACATATATACATATATATTAATTACATACACATATATATACATACATACACGCACGACATGCCCAGCCCTGCCGCCGCGGGGGCCGAGCAGCTGGCGAGGAGCCCGGTGAGATGGCGGTTATTCAAATTAAACCTCTCGGTGTGGAAAACTCAGTGTTGCTTTAGGAGCCTCGTAGGAAAACTCCAAGCCCAGAAACGCTTATAATCACAAAAAATGGCAGTTGAGGGGGGAGGGAAAAAAAAAAATTTGGAAAAATATCTTGTTTTTAGCTAATGGTTTTGTTCCTGTTAAAGCCTCCATGCTGGTGGGTCATGGTAGGGGTCGGATAGCTCTGAGTTATGAGTCCAGGGAGCAGGAGCCAGGGCTCACACGGAGCGAAGCAACCCCCACCCAGGGATCTTCGGGACCCACCAGGCAAAATGGGGTGGAAATAGGAAATTTAGAGACAAAGCATCACACCACGGCACACATCCAGCCCAGCACCTTCCCTGCAGCAGGTTATCCCCTGGGCACAGGGTCCTCTTGCTGCTTACTTTTAAAAGGTCAAAAATGATTTCTGGAGGAAAGGGGGGGCTCATTCCCAGCTCTTGCAAAACCTGGCAGGGGCTGGGTCCTGTTGCTGGCTGGGGCCACCTCCATCTCCTGCCATTCCCATCCTCCTGCTTCTAGTCCTTCCCTACTCCTTCTTATTTATGGGGCCCAGGAGATACTGGTTACTTTATCATTCTCCTACAAGGCATCAGCTGCTGCAAATCACAGCGGAGAGAGTGAAAACCAGCGCAGCTGGGAGAGGAGCTGCCACCATCTTTCACACTTTGCAGCTGCAGCTCTCCAAAAAGGACAGAACCGGAGTGGCAAAGAGTCTTCCTTCTGCTCCCAGCCAGCACTCGCACACAGCAGCACGCAGGAAAGATATGGAAAAGGAGGTGGGGAAGCCCTTCTCTGTGCCCACGTAGCTGCCCGCACCCTCGGGGTGCACAGCTGGAAGAGGGAGCACATCTGGGTGCTGCCCCAGCTGGGAGACTGGGGCTCAGGGATGATATCCCAAGCAGGGAGAGGCACAGCCTGGGGAAGGGGCTGACTTTGCGCAGAGGGAGAAGGTGCCAAACCTGGCAAGCGTTGGGAGGAGATGGCGTGGAAGATGCTCAAGCTACCGTTGGAGTGAATTTTCCTAAAAACTTGCTCTGCGGCCAAACCGACAGCAGAGAAAAGACGCTCTTGTTCCTCCCCGCTGTGCTTTCTCTCCTCTTCCCCATCCATCTTCACACCAGGAATCCCTCAAAAGCCCCAAAGCGTGCTGAGATCCATGTGCCTGTGTAGAAGCTCCTGCTGGATGGAGCAGCTGTGCCCTGCTTCCCAACACCAGCAAGGCCATGGGATTGAGACCACCACAGGCTCGGGACCACCAGGGGCTCAGGACCACCACAGACTTGGGATAACCACAGCTCAGGACCACCACAGGCTCAGCACGGCTGCCCAGCGCGAGGCCAGGAGCCGCAACACACCAAGTTCACGTGGCAGCACTCACAGCCTTGGAGATGCAGCCCACTCCCCAGCACAACCCCCTTCACACACCCTGGAAGCACCGTTCCGCTGGGTTTCATTGGGGTTTCACCCATCCCCATTGCTCTGGTAATAGAGAGACGATGGTATCTGCAATTTTTCTGGAGCTGAGCTTGCCCAAAAGAAACCCACAGGGCACACGGAGCTCCATCCCGCCACCCACCACCCTACAAGGGAGGCACGAGATGAGCCATCCTCCAGCGAGACAAGGCTCTTTCTCTTCCAAGCACCAACTCCAACAAGTAACCTCATGTTCCTGGGGAGCTGAGGGGACAGGAAAAGCTCCATCATGTTTTATCACCAGAAAAAGGCAGGCTCCAAGCCCAAAAGACAGTCTCCTTGAGCTCACATCCCCTCTCCAGGCAGAGAGCAATCCAGCAAATGCATGGAAGCAGCAGACGTACAATGAATTAAGACTTTGGTCAGTTCTGATTAGCAGTTTAATTGCTTTCACCTTTTTTGGTTTTTTTTGCACGTGGTTGCCTCGTACTTCTAATTACTGCAAAAGAAAGCCCTGCTCAGCCTCCTCTCGCCCTCCCACTTCCAGCCTCCCTCACTTCCGAAACTGTAACGGATTTAAGTGCCGGGATTACAACTTAACACCAGCTGAGCGAACCGAGGTTAAGCTTGAGTGAATAAAAAAATTGTATTATAGAACTCCAGACTATTAAATGGGGAAAAAAATGGAATGAAGAAGATTAGGGAGGCAGCTAAGAAAATCAGCATTTAAAAGATTAAGCTGAGGGGTATTTTTTTTTTAATGCAAGCTCAGAAGATTAAGTTCACATTTTTTCTAAAATATGATGAGTTTGGGTGGTCTTGGTACTTGCCATGCCCAACTCATTAAGTTGTGACGAGACTTGATTTCTGCCACTCCTCAACAGCGTAGTCCCAAAAGGACCACAAAAATAAAATAACAAAACCCATCAAACCCATGAGCTGAAACTCTCACCTTTGAGCAGGTCAGAGAAAGTGGCTTTTGGAGCCAGGCTGGCACCAGCCTTCTTCAGACATGTGGTTCCCTTCATTCACAACATCCTCATCCTCCGTAGGCTGCGATGGACCCAAGAAACGGTCACACACACACACACACACACACACACACACAGAGCCCCCTCCCCACTATTGGCCTTTCAGCATCACCATCCAAGATGCCCAACAAGACCACCATCCTCTCCAGACTAAAAGAATCCAAATGATGACGATTTTGAGGCTGGCATCTCTAAACTGGGGAGTTTTCAAGCTGGCCTGCACACGGGGGCTCTTCTCCCCACCCTGAAGTGGAACCAGGTCGGCGCATCGGGTCGCGGTCCCCACATCGCGCGTCCCGATGGAGCGCAGCCCGAACCTCCCATCTTCACAACCGGCAAGTCCCGTCCAGCCATCGCGTGCAGGGCAATGAAAATTTATAGGGATTTCATTTGATGTCTACATACCTGTGTATGTATGTAAGTGTGTGTATATATATATATATATATAAAAT
>NW_009734971.1:48425-48731 GCF_000703405.1 Apaloderma vittatum | reverse complement strand
TCACCCGCGTTCTCCTGCTGCCCCCGGGACCCGGTGCCGATCCTCTCTGACACAGGGAATGGGAAAACTCATTCCCCACCTACAGAAGGCCTGTTGGATACAAACTGAACTTAAACGATGGTGAAGCAAACCTTGGTAGGCTGGTGCCCAGGTGTGTGTTTGGAGAGTGCAGCTTTGTCCAGCCTTTTTCCTGTCTTCATGGAGCTGCTTCATGGGCTCGTTCCTCAGCAGAGTAGGGTTTCCAACCATTTTTTGGGTGGAAACACGCCGCAGGAGCGAGAGCCTGCAGCCTGCGGAGCTGCCCCC